>NC_054491.1:41645257-41958204 GCF_017639515.1 Carcharodon carcharias
CTCACACTCTCAGCCTCACACTCTAACACTCACACTGTCACCCTCAGACTCTCAGCCTCACACTCTCACCCTCACACTCTCACCCTCACACTCTCACCCTCACACTGTCACCCTCAGACTCTCACCCTCAGACTCACCCTCACAGTCCCACCCTCACACTCTCAGCCTCATACTCTCACACTCACACTGTCACCCTCAGACTCTCAGCCTTACACTCTCACCCTCACACACTCATACTCACACTCTCAGCCTCACACTCTCACCCTCACACACTCACCCTCACACTCTCACCCTCACATTCTCAGCCTCACACTGTCACCCTCACACTCCCACCATCAATCTGTCACCCTCACACTCTCACCCTCGTACACTCACCCTCAAAATCTCACCCTCAAACTCTCACCCTCACACTGTCATCCTCATACTCTCACCCTCAAACTGTCACCCTCGCACTCTCACCCTCACACTCTCACCCTCAAACTGTCACTCACACAATCTCACCCCCACACTCTCACCCTCAAACTGTCAACCTCACACTCTCACCCTCACACTCTCACACTTACACTGACTCCCTCACACTGTCACATTCAGACTCTCAGCCTCACACTCTCACCCTCACACTCTCACACTCAGACTCTCAGCCTCCCACTCTAACCCTCACACTCTCAGCCTCACACTCTCACACTCAGACTCTCACCCTAACAAATTCACCCACTCATTCTCACCCTCACACTCTCAGCCTCACATTCTCACCCTCACACTCTCACCCTCGCAGTCTCACGCTCACACTCTCACCCTCACACTCTCACCCTCACGTTCTCACCCTCACACTCTCCACCCTCACACTCTCACCCTCAGACACTCAGCCTCACACACTCACCCTCACACTCTCAGCCTCACACTGTCACCCTCACACTCTCACCCTCACGCTCTCAGCCTCACACTCTCAGCCTCACACTCACACCCTCACACTCTCACGCTCACACTCTCACCCTCACATTCTCACACTTACACTCTCACCCTCACACTCTCAGCCTCAGACTCTCACCCTCACACTCTCACCCTCAAACTGTCGCCCTCAAAATCACACCCTCACACTCTCACCCTCACACTCTCAGCCTCACACACTCAGCCTTACACTGTCACCCTCAGACTCTCACCCTCACACTCTCACCCTCAGACTCTCACCCTCACACTCTCACCCTCACACTCTCACCCTCACACACTAACACTCTAACCCTCACACTGACTACCTCAACCTCTCACCCTTGCACTCTCACCCTCACACTCTCACCCTCAAACTGTCAGTCACACAATCTCACCCTCACACTCTCACCCTCAAACTGTCATCCTCACACTCTCACCCTCACACTCTCACACTTACACTGACTACCTCACACTGTCACATTCAGACTATCAGCCTCACACTCTCACCCTCACACTCTTACACTCAGACTCTCAGCCTCCTACTCTAACCCTCACACTCTCAGCCTCACACTGTCACCCTCACACTCTCATCCTCACATTCTCACCCTCACGCTCTCGCCCTCACTCTCAGCCTCACACTCTCACCCTCTCATTCTCACCCTCAGACTCTCACCCTCTCACTCTCACCCTCACACTCTCACCCTCACACACTAACACTCTCACACTCACGCTGACTCCCTCACACTCTCACCCTCGCACTCTCTCCCTCAAAATCTCACCCTCAAACTCTCACCCTCAGACTATCATCCTCACACTCTCACCCTCACACTCTCACCCTCACACTGTCGCCCTCAAACTCATACCCTCACACTCTCACCCTCACACTCTCAGCCTCACACTCTCAGCCTCACACTCTCACACTCACACCCTCACCCTCACTCTCAGCCTCAAACTTTCACCCTCACACTCTCACACTCACACTCTCAGACTCCCACTTTCACCCTCACAATATAAACCTCAGACTCTCACCCTCACACTGTCACCCTCACATTCTCACACTTACACTCTCACCCTCACACTCTCGGCCTCAGACTCTCTCCCTCACACTCTCACCCTCACACTGTCGCCCTCAAACTCACACCCTCACACTCTCACCCTCACACTCTCAACATCACAGTCTCAGCCTCACACTGTCACCCTCAGATTCTCACCCTCACACTCTCACCCTCACACTCTCACCCTCACACTGACTCCCTCAAACTCTCACCCTCACACTCTCAGACTTAAACTGTCACCCTCACACTCTCACCCTCACACTCACCCTCAAACTCTCACCCTCACACTCTCACCCTCACAATCTCACACTCACACTCTCACACTCACACTTTCACCCTCACAATGTAAACCTCAGACTCTCACCCACAAACTGTCACCCTCACAATCACCTTCACACTCTCACCCTCACACTCGCACCGTCACACTATCACCCTCACACTCTCACCCTCACAATGTAACCCTCAAACTCTCACCCTCAAACTCTCACCCTCAGACTATCATCCTCACACTCTCACCCTCACACTCTCACCCTCACACTGTCACCCTCAAACTCACACCCTCACACTCTCACCCTCACACTCTCAGCCTCACACTCTCAGCCTCACACTGTCACCCTCGGACTCTCACCCTCACACTCTCACCCTCACACTCTCACCCTCACACAAGCACCCTCACACACTCACCCTCACTCTCACCCTCACACTGACTCCCTCACACTCTCACCCTCACACTCTCACCCTCTCACTCTCACCCTCACACTCTCACCCTCACACACTAACACTCTCACACTCACGCTGACTCCCTCACACTCTCACCCTCGCACTCTCTCCCTCAAACTCTCACCCTCAAACTCTCACCCTCAGACTATCATCCTCACACTCTCACCCTCACACTCTCACCCTCACACTGTCGCCTACAAACTCACACCCTCACACTCTCACCCTCACACTCTCAGCCTCACACTCTCAGCCTCACACTGTCACCCTCGGACTCTCAGCCTCACACTCTCAGCCTCACACACTCACCCTCACACACTCACCCTCACACTCTCACCCTCACACTGACTCCCTCACACACTAACACTCTCACCCTCACGCTGACTCCCTCACACTCTCACCTTTGCACTCTCTCCCTCAAACTCTCACCCTCACACTCTCAAGCTCAAACTGTCACCCTCACACACTCACCCTCACACTCACCCTCAAACTCTCACCCTCACACTCTCACCCTCACATGACTCCCTCACACTGTAACCCTCACACTCTCTCCCTCACACTCTCAGACTCCCACTTTCACCCTCACAATGTAAACCTCAGACTCTCACCCTCACCCTGTCACCCTCACAATCACCCTCACACTCTCACCCTCGCACTCTCACCCTCACACTCTCACCCTCACACTCTCACCCTTACATTCTCACCCTCACACTCTCACCCTCACACTCTCAGCCTCACACTGTCACCCTGACACTCTCACCCTCAAACACTCTGCCTCACACTCTCAGCCTCACACTCTCACACTCAGACTCTCACCCTAAGAAACTCATCCACTCATTCTCACCCTCACACTCTCAGCCTCACATTCTCACCCTCACACTCTCACCCTCACACTCTCACCCTCACACTCTCAGCCTCACACTGTCACCCTCACACTCTCACCCTCATGCTCTCAGCCTCACACTCTCAGCCTCACACTCTCACCCTCACACTCTCACCCTCACACTCTCACCCTCACATTCTCACACTTACACTCTCACCCTCACACTCTCAGCCTCAGACTCTCACCCTCACACTCTCACCCTCACACTGTCGCCCTCAAACTCACACCCTAACTCTCTCACCCTCACACTCTCAGCCTCACACTCTCAGCCTCACACTTTCACCCTCAGACTCTCACCCTCACACTCTCAACCTCACACTCTCACCCTCACATTCTCACCCTCACACACTCAAACTCACACTCTCACCCTCACACTCTCAACCTCAGACTCTCACCCTCGTGCTCTCTCCCTCAAACTCTCACCCTCACACTCTCAAACTCAAACTGTCACCCTCACATTCTCACCCTCACACTCACCCTCAAACTCTCACCCTGACACTCTCACCCTCACATGACTCCCTCACAACATCACCCTCACACTCTCACCCTCACAATCTCACCCTCACACTCTCGCCCTCACTCTCAGCCTCACACTCTCACCCTCTCATTCTCACCCTCAGACTCTCACCCTCTCACTCTCACCCTCACACTCTCACCCTCACACACTAACACTCTCACACTCACGCTGACTCCCTCACACTCTCACCCTCGCACTCTCTCCCTCAAACTCTCACCCTCAAACTCTCACCCTCAGACTATCATCCTCACACTCTCACCCTCACACTCTCACCCTCACACTGTCGCCCTCAAACTCACACCCTCACACTCTCACCCTCACACTCTCAGCCTCACACTCTCAGCCTCATACTCTCACACTCACACCCTCACCCTCACTCTCAGCCTCAAACTTTCACCCTCACACTCTCACACTCACACTCTCAGACTCCCACTTTCACCCTCACAATGTAAACCTCAGACTCTCACCCTCACACTGTCACCCTCACATTCTCACACTTACACTCTCACCCTCACACTCTCGGCCTCAGACTCTCTCCCTCACACTCTCACCCTCACACTGTCGCCCTCAAACTCACACCCTCACACTCTCACCCTCACACTCTCAACATCACAGTCTCAGCCTCACACTGTCACCCTCAGATTCTCACCCTCACACTCTCACCCTCACACTCTCACCCTCACACTGACTCCCTCAAACTCTCACCCTCACACTCTCAGACTTAAACTGTCACCCTCACACTCTCACCCTCACACTCACCCTCAAACTCTCACCCTCACACTCTCACCCTCACAATCTCACACTCACACTCTCACACTCACACTTTCACCCTCACAATGTAAACCTCAGACTCTCACCCACAAACTGTCACCCTCACAATCACCTTCACACTCTCACCCTCACACTCGCACCGTCACACTATCACCCTCACACTCTCACCCTCACAATGTAACCCTCAAACTCTCACCCTCAAACTCTCACCCTCAGACTATCATCCTCACACTCTCACCCTCACACTCTCACCCTCACACTGTCACCCTCAAACTCACACCCTCACACTCTCACCCTCACACTCTCAGCCTCACACTCTCAGCCTCACACTGTCACCCTCGGACTCTCACCCTCACACTCTCACCCTCACACTCTCACCCTCACACAAGCACCCTCACACACTCACCCTCACACTCTCACCCTCACACTGACTCCCTCACACTCTCACCCTCACACTCTCACCCTCTCACTCTCACCCTCACACTCTCACCCTCACACACTAACACTCTCACACTCACGCTGACTCCCTCACACTCTCACCCTCGCACTCTCTCCCTCAAACTCTCACCCTCAAACTCTCACCCTCAGACTATCATCCTCACACTCTCACCCTCACACTCTCACCCTCACACTGTCGCCTACAAACTCACACCCTCACACTCTCACCCTCACACTCTCAGCCTCACACTCTCAGCCTCACACTGTCACCCTCGGACTCTCAGCCTCACACTCTCAGCCTCACACACTCACCCTCACACACTCACCCTCACACTCTCACCCTCACACTGACTCCCTCACACACTAACACTCTCACCCTCACGCTGACTCCCTCACACTCTCACCTTTGCACTCTCTCCCTCAAACTCTCACCCTCACACTCTCAAGCTCAAACTGTCACCCTCACACACTCACCCTCACACTCACCCTCAAACTCTCACCCTCACACTCTCACCCTCACATGACTCCCTCACACTGTAACCCTCACACTCTCACCCTCACACTCTCAGACTCCCACTTTCACCCTCACAATGTAAACCTCAGACTCTCACCCTCACCCTGTCACCCTCACAATCACCCTCACACTCTCACCCTCGCACTCTCACCCTCACACTCTCACCCTCACACTCTCACCCTTACATTCTCACCCTCACACTCTCACCCTCACACTCTCAGCCTCACACTGTCACCCTGACACTCTCACCCTCAAACACTCTGCCTCACACTCTCAGCCTCACACTCTCACACTCAGACTCTCACCCTAAGAAACTCATCCACTCATTCTCACCCTCACACTCTCAGCCTCACATTCTCACCCTCACACTCTCACCCTCACACTCTCACCCTCACACTCTCAGCCTCACACTGTCACCCTCACACTCTCACCCTCATGCTCTCAGCCTCACACTCTCAGCCTCACACTCTCACCCTCACACTCTCACCCTCACACTCTCACCCTCACATTCTCACACTTACACTCTCACCCTCACACTCTCAGCCTCAGACTCTCACCCTCACACTCTCACCCTCACACTGTCGCCCTCAAACTCACACCCTAACTCTCTCACCCTCACACTCTCAGCCTCACACTCTCAGCCTCACACTTTCACCCTCAGACTCTCACCCTCACACTCTCAACCTCACACTCTCACCCTCACATTCTCACCCTCACACACTCAAACTCACACTCTCACCCTCACACTCTCAACCTCAGACTCTCACCCTCGTGCTCTCTCCCTCAAACTCTCACCCTCACACTCTCAAACTCAAACTGTCACCCTCACATTCTCACCCTCACACTCACCCTCAAACTCTCACCCTGACACTCTCACCCTCACATGACTCCCTCACAACATCACCCTCACACTCTCACCCTCACAATCTCACCCTCACACTCTCGCCCTCACTCTCAGCCTCACACTCTCACCCTCTCATTCTCACCCTCAGACTCTCACCCTCTCACTCTCACCCTCACACTCTCACCCTCACACACTAACACTCTCACACTCACGCTGACTCCCTCACACTCTCACCCTCGCACTCTCTCCCTCAAACTCTCACCCTCAAACTCTCACCCTCAGACTATCATCCTCACACTCTCACCCTCACACTCTCACCCTCACACTGTCGCCCTCAAACTCACACCCTCACACTCTCACCCTCACACTCTCAGCCTCACACTCTCAGCCTCATACTCTCACACTCACACCCTCACCCTCACTCTCAGCCTCAAACTTTCACCCTCACACTCTCACACTCACACTCTCAGACTCCCACTTTCACCCTCACAATGTAAACCTCAGACTCTCACCCTCACACTGTCACCCTCACATTCTCACACTTACACTCTCACCCTCACACTCTCAGCCTCAGACTCTCTCCCTCACACTCTCACCCTCACACGGTCGCCCTCAAACTCACACCCTCACACTCTCACCCTCACACTCTCATCATCACAGTCTCAGCCTCACACTGTCACCCTCAGATTCTCACCCTCACACTCTCACCCTCACACTCTCACCCTCACACTGACTCCCTCAAACTCTCACCCTCACACTCTCAAACTTAAACTGTCACCCTCACACTCTCACCCTCACACTCACCCTCAAACTCTCACCCTCACACTCTCACCCTCACAATCTCACCCTCACACTTTCGCCCTCACTCTCAGCCTCAAACTCTCACCCTCACACTCTCACACTCACACTCTCACACTCACACTTTCACCCTCACAATGTAAACCTCAGACTCTCACCCTCACACTGTCACCCTCACAATCACCTTCACACTATCACCCTCACACTCTCACCCTCACAATGTAACCCTCAAACTCTCACCCTCAAACTCTCACCCTCAGACTATCATCCTCACACTCACTCTCACACTCTCACCCTCACACTGTCGCCCTCAAACTCACACCCTCACACTCTCACCCTCACACTCTCAGCCTCACACTCTCAGACTCACACTGTCACCCTCGGACTCTCACCCTCACACTCTCACCCTCACACTCTCACCCTCACACACTCACCCTCACACTCTCACCCTCACACTGACTCCCTCACACTCTCACCCTCACACTCTCACCCTCTCACTCTCACCCTCACACTCTCACCCTCACACACTAACACTCTCACACTCACGCTGACTCCCTCACACTCTCACCCTCGCACTCTCTCCCTCAAACACTCACCCTCAAACTCTCACCCTCAGACTATCATCCTCACACTCTCACCCTCACACTCTCACCCTCACACTGTCGCTTACAAACTCACACCCTCACACTCTCACCCTCACACTCTCAGCCTCACACTCTCAGCCTCACACTGTCACCCTCGGACTCTCAGCCTCACACTCTCACCCTCACACACTCACCCTCACACACTCACCCTCACACTCTCACCCTCATACTGACTCCCTCACACTCTTACCCTCGCACTCTCACCCTCAGACTCTCACCCTCACACTCTCACCCTCACACTCTCACCCTCACACACTAACACTCTCACCCTCACGCTGACTCCCTCACACTCTCACCTTTGCACTCTCTCCCTCAAACTCTCACCCTCACACTCTCAAGCTCAAACTGTCACCCTCACACACTCACCCTCACACTCACCCTCAAACTCTCACCCTCACACTCTCACCCTCACATGACTCCCTCACACTGTAACCCTCACACTCTCACCCTCACACTCTCAGACTCCCACTTTCACCCTCACAATGTAAACCTCAGACTCTCACCCTCACCCTGTCACCCTCACAATCACCCTCACACTCTCACTCTCACACTCACACCCTCACAATATCACCCTCACACTCTCACCCTCACAATGTAACCCTCAAACTCTCATCCTCACACTCTCATACTCACACTCTCACCCTCACACTCTCAACCTCAAACTCTCAGCCTCACACTCTCACCCTCAAACTCTCACCCTCACACTCTCAGCCTCACACTCTCAACCTTAAACTCTCAACCTCACACTCTCACGCTCACGCTCTCAACCTCACACTCTCACACTCACAC
The DNA here is from genome assembly GCF_017639515.1 of Carcharodon carcharias. Taxonomy (NCBI): domain Eukaryota; kingdom Metazoa; phylum Chordata; class Chondrichthyes; order Lamniformes; family Lamnidae; genus Carcharodon; species Carcharodon carcharias. The sequence goes on from NC_054491.1 coordinate 41,654,155, forward strand.
TCTCAGCTTCACAATCTCACCCTAACACACTCACCCTCAAAATCTCAGTCTCATATTTTCACCCTCAAATTCTCCCCCTCACAACGTCACCCTCGGTCTCTAAAACTCACACTCTCACAATCAAATTCCAAAACTCATACTTTCACCCTCATACTCAGATGCTCAAACTCTCAACCTGACACTCTCACCCTCATACTCTCACCCTCATACTCTCAGCCTCAGACTCTCACACTTTCACTCCCACCCTCACACTCTCAAACTCACACTCTCACCCTCACACTCTGACCCTCACTCCTTCAACCTCACATTCTCACCCTCACACTCTCACCCTCACACTCTCACCCTCACACTCTCACCCTCAAACTCTCACGCTCACACTGTCATCCTCAAACTCACACCCTCACACTCACACCCTCACACTCTCACCCACACACTCTCACCCTCACACTCTCACCCTCACATGCACAGCATCAAAATCTCTCCCTCACCCTCACACCCTCAAACTCTCACCCTCACACTCTCAGCCTCACACTGTCACCCTCACAGACCCAACCAAAAATTCTCAACATCCCACTCTCACCCTCACACTCTCACACTTACACTCTCACCCTCACACTCTCACACTTACACTCTCAACCTCACACTGTCAGCCTCTAACTCTCACCCTCACACTCACACCCTCACACTCTCACACTCACACTCTCACCCTCACACACACCCTCACACTCACCCTCACACTCTCACCCTCACAATCACACCCTCAAACTCTCAAGCTCACAATGTAACACTCAGACTCTCACCCTCACACTCTCACCCTTACAGCCTGACCCTCACACTCTCACCCTCACACTCTCACACTTACCCTCTGACCCTCAAACTCTCACACTTACAGTCTCAACCTCACACTCTCACCCTCACACTCTCAAACTCACACTCTCACCCTCACACTCTCACCCTCACACTCTCACCCTCAAACTCTCAACCTCACACTCTCACCCTCATACTCTCACCCTTACACTCTCACCCTCAAACTCTCACCCTCAAACTCTCACCCTCAGACTCTCACCCTCACACTCCCACCCTCACACTCTCAATCTCACACTCTCACCCTAACACTCTGACCCTCACTCCTTCACCCTCACATTCTCACCCTCACACTCTCACCCTCACACTGACTCCCTCACTCTGTCACCCTCATACTCTCACCCTCACACTCTCACCCTCAAACTCTCAACCTCACACTCTCACCCTCATACTCTCACCCTTACACTCTCACCCTCAAACTCTCACCCTCAAACTCTCACCCTCAGACTCTCACCCTCACACTCCCACCCTCACAATCTCAATCTCACACTCTCACCCTAACACTCTGACCCTCACTCCTTCACCCTCACATTCTCACCCTCACACTCTCACCCTCACACTGACTCCCTCACTCTGTCACCCTCATACTCTCACCCTCACACTCTCACCCTCACGTTCTCACCCTCACACTCTCCACCCTCACACTCTCACCCTCAGACTCTCAGCATCCCACTCTCACCCTCACACTCTCAGCCTCAGACACTCACCCTCACACTCTCAGCCTCACACTGTCACCCTCACGCTGTCACCATAACACTCTCAGCCTCAGACTCTCAGCCTCACACTCTCACCCTCACACTCTCACCCTCACACTCTCAACCTCACATTCTCACACTTACACTCTCACCCTCACACTCTCAGCATCAGACTCTCACCCTCAGACTCTCACCCTCACACTGTCACCCTCAAACTCACACCCTCAAACTCTCACCCTCACACTCTCAGCCTCACACTCTCAGCCTCACACTGTCACCCTCAGACTCTCACCCTCACACTCTCAACCTCACACTCTCACCCTCACATTCTCACTCTCACACACTCAACCTCACACTCTCACCCTCACACTCTCACCCTCAGACTCTCACCCTCACACTCTCACCCTCACACACTAACACTCTCACCCTCACACTGACTCCCTCAAACGCTCACTCTCGCGCTCTCTCCCTCAAACTCTCACCCTCACATTCTCAAACTCAAACTGTCACCCTCACACTCTCACCCTCACACTCACCCTCAAACTCTCACCCTCACACTCTCACCCTCACACTCTCACCCTCACATGACTCCCTCACACCGTCACCCTCACACTCTCATCCTCACAATCTCACCCTCACACTCTCGCCCTCACTCTCAGCCTCACACTCTCACCCTCACACTCTCACACTCACACTCTCACACTCACACTTTCACCCTCACAATGTAAACCTCAGACTCTCACCCTCACACTGTCACCCTCACAATCACCTTCACACTCTCACCCTCACACTCAACCCTCACACTATCACCCTCACACTCTCACCCTCACAATGTAACCCTCAAACTCTCACCCTCAAACTCTCACCCTCAGACTATCAACCTCACATTCTCATCCTCACACTCTCACCCTCACACTGTCGCCCTCAAACTCACACCCTCACACTCTCACCCTCACACTCTCAGCCTCACACTCTCAGCCTCACACTGTCACCCTCGGACACTCACCCTCACACTCTCACCCTCACACTCTCACCCTCACACACTCACCCTCACACTCTCACCCTCACACTGACTACCTCACACTCTCACCCTCACACTCTCACCCTCATACACTAACACACACTCATGCTGATTCCCTCACACTCTCACCCTCGCACTCTCTCCCTCAAACTCTCACCCTCAAACTCTCACCCTCAGACTATCATCCTCACACTCTCACCATCACACTCTCACCCTCACACTGTCACCCTCAAACTCACACCCTCACAATCTCACCCTCACACTCTCAGCCTCACACTCTCAGCCTCACACTGTCACCCTCGGACTATCAGCCTCACACTCTCACCCTCACACTCTCACCCTCACACACTCACCCTCACACACTCACCCTCACACTGACTCCCTCACACTCTTAACCTCACACACCCACCCTCAGACTCTCACCCTCACACTCTCACCCTCACACTCTCACCCTCAGACACTAACACTCTCACCCTCATGCTGACTCCCTCACACTCTCGCCCTCGCACTCTCTCCCTCAAACTCTCACCCTCACACTCTCAAACTCAAACTGTCACCCTCACACTCTCACCCTCACACTCACCCTCAAACTCTCACCCTCACACTCTCACCCTCACATGACTCCCTCACACTGTAACCCTCACACTCTCACCTCACACTCTCACACTCACACTCTCACCCTCACTCTCAGCCTCACACTCTCACCCTCACACTCTCACACTCACACTCTCAGACTCCCACTTTCACCCTCACAATGTAAACCTCAGACTCTCACCCTCACACTGTCACCCTCACAATCACCCTCACACTCTCACTCTCACACCCTCACAATATCACCCTCACACTCTCACCCTCACAATGTAACCCTCAAACTCTCACCATCACACTCTCACTCTCAAATTCACACCCTCACACTCTCACCCTCACACTCTCACCCTCAAACTCTCATCCTCACACTCTCACACTCACACTCTCACCCTCACACTCTCAACCTCAAACTCTCAGCCTCACACTCTCACCCTCAAACTCTCACCCTCACACTCTCCACCCTCACACTCTCACCCTCAGACTCTCAGCATCCCACTCTCACCCTCACACTCTCAGCCTCAGACACTCACCCTCACACTCTCAGCCTCACACTGTCACCCTCACACTCTCACCCTCACGGTCTCAGCCTCACACTCTCAGCCTCACACTCTCACCCTCACACTCTCACCCTCACACTCTCAACCTCACATTCTCACACTTACACTCTCACCCTCACACTCTCAGCATCAGACTCTCACCCTCAGACTCTCACCCTCACACTGTCGCCCTCAAACTCACACCCTCAAACTCTCACCCTCACACTCTCAGCCTCACACTCTCAGCCTCACACTGTCACCCTCAGACTCTCACCCTCACACTCTCAACCTCACACTCTCACCCTCACATTCTCACTCTCACACACTCAACCTCACACTCTCACCCTCACACTCTCATCCTCAGACTCTCACCCTCACACTCTCACCCTCACACTCTCACCCTCACACACTAACACTCTCTCCCTCACACTGAATCCCTCAAACGCTCACCCTCGCGCTCTCTCCCTCAAAATCTTACCCTCACATTCTCAAACTCAAACTGTCACCCTCACACTCTCACCCTCACACTCACCCTCAAACTCTCACCCTCACACTCTCACCCTCACACTCTCACCCTCACATGACTCCCTCATACCGTCACCCTCACACTCTCACCCTCACAATCTCACCCTCACACTCTCGCCCTCACTCTCAGCCTCACACTCTCACCCTCACACTCTCACACTCACACTCTCACACTCACACTTTCACCCTCACAATGTAAACCTCAGACTCTCACCCTCACACTGTCACCCTCACAATCACCTTCACACTCTCACCCTCACACTCAACCCTCACACTATCACCCTCACACTCTCACCCTCACAATGTAACCCTCAAACACTCACCCTCAAACTCTCACCCTCAGACTATCAACCTCACATTCTCATCCTCACACTCTCACCCTCACACTGTCACCCTCAAACTCACACCCTCACACTCTCACCCTCACACTCTCAGCCTCACACTTTCAGCCTCACACACTCACCCTCACACTCTCACCCTCACACTGACTGCCTCACACTCTCACCCTCACACACTAACACTCTCACACTCATGCTGATTCCCTCACACTCTCACCCTCGCACTCTCTCCCTCAAACTCTCACCCTCAAACTCTCACCCTCAGACTATCATCCTCACACTCTCACCATCACACTCTCACCCTCACACTGTCACCCTCAAACTCACACCCTCACAATCTCACCCTCACACTCTCAGCCTCACGCTCTCAGCCTCACACTGTCACCCTCGGACTATCAGCCTCACACTCTCACCCTCACACTCTCACCCTCACACACTCACCCTCACACTCTCACCCTCACACTGACTCCCTCACACACTTAACCTCACACTCTCACCCTCAGACTCTCACCCTCACACTCTCACCCTCACACTCTCACCCTCAGACACTAACACTCTCACCCTCATGCTGACTCCCTCACACTCTCGCCCTCGCACTCTCTCCCTCAAACTCTCACCCTCACACTCTCAAACTCAAACTGTCACCCTCACACTCTCACCCTCACACGCACCCTCACACTCTCACCCTCACACTCTCACCCTCACATGACTCCCTCACACTGTAACCCTCACACTCTCACCTCACACTCTCACACTCACACTCTCACCCTCACTCTCAGCCTCACACTCTCACCCTCACACTCTCACACTCACACTCTCAGACTCCCACTTTCACCCTCACAATGTAAACCTCAGACTCTCACCCTCACAATGTAACCCTCAAACTCTCACCATCACACTCTCACTCTCAAATTCACACCCTCACATTCTCACCATCACACTCTCACCCTCAAACTCTCATCCTCACACTCTCACACTCACACTCTCACCCTCACACTCTCACCCTCAAACTCTCAGCCTCACACTCTCACCCTCAAACTCTCACCCTCACACTCTCAGCCTCACACTCTCAACCTTAAACTCTCAACCTCACACTCTCACACTCACACTCTCAGCTTCACACTCTCACCCTAACACACTCACCCTCAAACTCTCAGCCTCATATTTTCACCCTCAAATTCTCCCCCTCACAACGTCACCCTCGGTCTCTAAAACTCACACTCTCACAATCAAATTCCCAAACTCATAATTTCACCCTCACACTCAGATGCTCAAACTCTCACCCTGACACTCTCACCCTCATTCTCTCACCCTCAGACTCTCACACTTTCACTCCCACCCTCACACTCTCAAACTCACACTCTCACCCTCACACTCTCACCCTCACTCCTTCACCCTCACATTCTCACCCTCACACTCTCAACCTCACCCTCTCACCCTCACACTCTCACCCTCACACTCTCACCCTCAAACTCTCACGCTCACACTGTCATCCTCAAACTCTCACCCTCACACCCTCACACTCTAACCCACACACTCACACCCTCACACTTACACTCTCACACTCACCCTCACACTCTCACCCTCACACTCTCACCCTCACATGCACAGCATCAAACTCTCTCCCTCACCCTCACACCCTCACACTCTCAGCCTCACACTGTCACCCTCACATTCCCAACCACAAAGTCTCAACATCACACTCTCACCCTCACACTGTCAGCCTCTAACTCTCACCCTCACACTCACACCCTCACACTCTCACACTCACACTCTCACCCTCACACACACAACCTCACACTCACCCTCACACTCTCACCCTCACAATCACACCCTCACACTCTCAACCTCACAATGTAACACTCAGACTCTCAACCTCACACTCTCACCCTTACAGCCTGACCCTCACACTCTCACCCTCACACTCTCACACTTACACTCTCACCCTCAAACTCTCACACATAAAGTCTCACCCTCACACTCTCACCCTCACACTCTCACACTTACACTCTCACCCTCAAACTCTCACACTTAAAGTCTCACCCTCACACTCTCACCCTCACACTCTCAAACACACACTCTCACCCTCACAATCTCACCCTCACACTCTCACCCTCAAACTCTCAACATCACACTCTCACCCTCATACTCTCACCCTTACACTCTCACCCTCAAACTCTCACCTTCAAACTCTCACCCTCAGACTCTCACCCTCACACTCCCACCCTCACACTCTCAATCTCACACTCTCACCCTCACACTCTGACCCTCACTCCTTCACCCTCACATTCTCACCCTCACACTCTCACCCTCATGCTGACTCCCTCACTCTGTCACCCTCACACTCTCACCCTCACACTCTCACCCTCAAACTCTCAACATCACACTCTCACCCTCATACTCTCACTCTTACACTCTCACCCTCAAACTCTCACCTTCAAACTCTCACCCTCAGACTCTCACCCTCACACTCCCACCCTCACACTCTCAATCTCACACTCTCACCCTCACACTCTGACCCTCACTCCTTCACCCTCACATTCTCACCCTCACAATCTCACCCTCATGCTGACTCCCTCACTCTGTCACCCTCATACTCTCACCCTCACACTCTCACCCTCACTCCCTCACCCTCACACTCTCACCCTCAAAATCTCACGCTCACACTGTCATCCTCAAACTCTCACCCTCACACTCACACCCTCACATTCTCACCCACACACTCTCACCCTCACACTCACACCCTCACACCCACCCTCACACTCTCACCCTCACACTGTCACCCTCACACGCACAGCCTCACACTGTCACCCTCACACTCCCAATCACAAAGTCTCAACCTCACACTCTCACCCTCACACTCTCACACTTACACTCTCACCCTCACACTCTCACACTCACACTCTCAACCTCACACTGTCAGCCTCTAACTCTCACCCTCACACTCACACCCTCACACTCTCACACTCACATTCTCACCCTCACACACACACCCTCACACTCACCCTCACACTCTCACCCTCACAATCACACCCTCACACTCTCAACCTCACAGTGTTACACTCAGACTCTCACCCTCACACTCTCACCCTTACAGCCTGACCCTCACACTCTCACTCTCACACTCTCACACTTACACTCTCACCCTCAAACTCTCACACTTACAGTCTCACCCTCACACTCTCACCCTCACAATCTCACCCTCACACTTTCACCCTCACACTCTCACCCTCAAACTCTCAACCTCACACTCTCACCCTCATACTCTCACCATTACACTCTCACCCTCAAACTCTCACCTTCAAACTCTCACCCTCAGACTCTCACCCTCACACTCCCGCCCTCACACTCTCAATCTCACACTCTCACCCTCACACTTTGACCCTCACTCCTTCACCCTCATATTCTCACCCTCACACTCTCACCCTCACGCTGACTCCCTCACTCTGTCACCCTCATACTCTCACCCTCACACTCTCACCCTCACACTCTCACCCTCACACTCTCACCCTCAAACTGTCACGCTCACACTCTCATCCTCAAACTCTCACCCTCACACTCACACCCTCACATTCTCACCCACACACTCTCACCCTCACACTCACACCCTCACACTCACCCTCACACTCTCACCCTCACACTCTCACCCTCACACGCACAGCCTCAAACTCTCTCCCTCACCCTCACACCCTCAAACTCTCACCCTCACACTCTCAGCCTCACACTGTCACCCTCACACTCCCAACCACAAAGTCTCAACCTCACACTCTCACCCTCACACTCTCACACTTACACTCTCACCCTCACACTCTCACACTTATTCTCTCACCCTCACACTGTCAGCCTCTAACTCTCACCCTCACACTCTCACACTCACACTCTCACCCTCACACACACACCCTCACACTCACCCTCACACTCTCACCCTCACATTCACACCCTCACACACTCACCCTCACAATGTAACACTCAGACTCTCACCCTCACACTCTCACCCTTACAGCCTGACCCTCACACTCTCACCCTCACACTCTCACACTTACACTCTCAACCTCAAACTCTCACACTTACAGTCTCACCCTCACACGCTCATCCTCACACTCTCAAACTTACACTCTCACCCTCACACTCTCAAACTCACACTCTCACCCTCACACTCTCACCCTCACACTCTCACCCTCAAACTCTCACCCTCACACTCTCACCCTCATACTCTCACCCTTACACTCTCACCCTCAAACTCTCACCTTCAAACTCTGACCCTCACACTGTCACCCTCACACTCTCACCCACACACTCTCAACCTCAAACTCTCAACCTCTCTCTCTCAACCTCACACTCTCATCCCCACACTCTCACATTCTCACAATCACACTGTGACCCTCACACTGTCACCCTCACAATATCCCCCTCACACTCTCACCCTAACTCTCTCAACCTCACACTCTGAACCTCACACTCTCACCCTCAAACTCTCACCCTCAGACTATCACGCTCAGACTCTCACACTCACACTCACACCCTCACACTATCACCCTCACACTCTCACCCTCACACTTTCACACTCACATTCTCACCCTAATACTCTCACCCTCACACACTCACCCTCACACTGACTCCCTTACATTGTCACCCTCACACTCTCACCCTCACACTCTTACCCTCAAACTCTCACCCTCACACTCTCACCCTCAGACTCACACCCTCACACTTTCACCCACACACTCTCACCCTCACACTCTCACTCTCACACTCTCATGCTCACATTCCCACCCTCAAACTGTCACCCTCACACTCTCACCCTCACATTCCCACCTCAGTCTGTCACCCTCTCACTCCCACCCTCACACTCTGACCCTCACACTGACACCCTCACACTGTCACGCTCACAATATCACCTTCACACTCTCACCCTCAGCCTCTCACCCTCACACTCTCACCCTCACACTCTCACACTCACACTCTCATCCTCACACTGTCAGCCTCAAACTCTCACCCTCACACTCACACCCTCACACTCTCACTCTCACACACACACCCTCATACTCACTCTCACACACTCACCCTCACACTCACACCCTCACACTGTCACCCTCACAATGTAACACTCAGCCTCTCACCCTCACACTCTCACCCTTACACCCTGAACCTCACACTCTCACACTTACACTCTCAACCTCACACTCTCACCCTCACACTCTCACAATTACACTCTCACCCTCACACTCTCAAACTCACACTCTCACCCTCACACTCTCACCCTCACACTCTCACCCTCAGCCTCTCACCCTCACACTCTCAACCTCACACTCTCACCCTCACACTCTCATCCTCACACTGATACCCTCACAGTCTCACCCTCACACTCTCACCCTCAAACTCTCAAAACACATTCTCTCACACTCACCCTGTCACCCTCACACTGTCACCCTCAAACTCTCACCCTCACACTCACACACTCTCACTCTCACCCTCACACTCTCACCCTTACACCCTGACCCTCACACTCTCACCCTCAGACTCTCACACTTACACTCTCACTCTCAAACTCTCACACTTACACTCTCACCCTCACACTCTCACACTTACTCTCTCACCCTCACACTCTCACCCTCACACTCTCACCCTCACACTCTCACCCTCAATCTCTCAACCTCACACTTTTACCCTCATTCTCACCCTAACACTCTCACCCTCAAAATCTCAACCACACACTCTCACACTCACACTCTCACCCTCACACTTTCTCCCTCACACTCTCACCCTCACACGCACAGCCTCACACTCTCTCCCTCACTCTCACACCCTCAAACTCTCACCCTCACACTGTCAGCCTCACAATGTCACCCTCACACTCCCAACCACAAAGTTTCAACCTCACACTCTCAACCTCACAATCTCACCCTCAAATTCTCACCCTGAAACTCTGACCCTCACACTCTCACCCTCAAAATCTCACCCTCCCACTGTCACACTCACAGTCTCATGGTTCCACTCTCACCCTCAAACAATCACCCTCATACTCTCACCCTCATACTCTCACCCTTACACTCTCACCCTCAAACTCTCACCTTCAAACTCTCACCCTCACACTCTCACGCTCACAATATCACCCTTACATTCTTGACCTCAAACTCTCACCCTCTCTTTCTCAACCTCACACTCTCACCCTCACACTCTCACACTTACACTCTCACCCTCACACTCTCACACTCACACTCTCACCCTCACACTGTCAGCCTCTAACTCTCACCCTCACACTCACACCCTCACACTCTCACACTCACACTCTCACCCTCACACACACACCCTCACACTCACCCTCACACTCTCACCCTCACAATCACACCCTCACACTCTCAACCTCACAGTGTTACACTCAGACTCTCACCCTCACACTCTCACCCTTACAGCCTGACCCTCACACTCTCACTCTCACACTCTCACACTTACACTCTCACCCTCAAACTCTCACACTTACAGTCTCACCCTCACACTCTCACCCTCACAATCTCACCCTCACACTTTCACCCTCACACTCTCACCCTCAAACTCTCAACCTCACACTCTCACCCTCATACTCTCACCATTACACTCTCACCCTCAAACTCTCACCTTCAAACTCTCACCCTCAGACTCTCACCCTCACACTCCCGCCCTCACACTCTCAATCTCACACTCTCACCCTCACACTCTGACCCTCACTCCTTCACCCTCACATTCTCACCCTCACACTCTCACCCTCACGCTGACTCCCTCACTCTGTCACCCTCATACTCTCACCCTCACACTCTCACCCTCACACTCTCACCCTCACACTCTCACCCTCAAACTGTCACGCTCACACTCTCATCCTCAAACTCTCACCCTCACACTCACACCCTCACATTCTCACCCACACACTCTCACCCTCACACTCACACCCTCACACTCACCCTCACACTCTCACCCTCACACTCTCACCCTCACACGCACAGCCTCAAACTCTCTCCCTCACCCTCACACCCTCAAACTCTCACCCTCACACTCTCAGCCTCACACTGTCACCCTCACACTCCCAACCACAAAGTCTCAACCTCACACTCTCACCCTCACACTCTCACACTTACACTCTCACCCTCACACTCTCACACTTATTCTCTCACCCTCACACTGTCAGCCTCTAACTCTCACCCTCACACTCTCACACTCACACTCTCACCCTCACACACACACCCTCACACTCACCCTCACACTCTCACCCTCACATTCACACCCTCACACACTCACCCTCACAATGTAACACTCAGACTCTCACCCTCACACTCTCACCCTTACAGCCTGACCCTCACACTCTCACCCTCACACTCTCACACTTACACTCTCAACCTCAAACTCTCACACTTACAGTCTCACCCTCACACGCTCATCCTCACACTCTCAAACTTACACTCTCACCCTCACACTCTCAAACTCACACTCTCACCCTCAGACTCTCACCCTCACACTCTCACCCTCAAACTCTCAACCTCACACTCTCACCCTCATACTCTCACCCTTACACTCTCACCCTCAAACTCTCACCTTCAAACTCTGACCCTCACACTGTCACCCTCACACTCTCACCCACACACTCTCGACCTCAAACTCTCAACCTCTCTCTCTCAACCTCACACTCTCATCCCCACACTCTCACATTCTCACAATCACACTGTGACCCTCACACTGTCACCCTCACAATATCCCCCTCACACTCTCACCCTAACTCTCTCAACCTCACACTCTGAACCTCACACTCTCACCCTCAAACTCTCACCCTCAGACTATCACGCTCAGACTCTCACACTCACACTCACACCCTCACACTATCACCCTCACACTCTCACCCTCACACTTTCACACTCACATTCTCACCCTAATACTCTCACCCTCACACACTCACCCTCACACTGACTCCCTTACATTGTCACCCTCACACTCTCACCCTCACACTCTAACCCTCAAACTCTCACCCTCACACTCTCACCCTCAGACTCACACCCTCACACTTTCACCCACACACTCTCACCCTCACACTCTCACTCTCACACTCTCATGCTCACATTCCCACCCTCAAACTGTCACCCTCACACTCTCACCCTCACATTCCCACCTCAGTCTGTCACCCTCTCACTCCCACCCTCACACTCTGACCCTCACACTGACACCCTCACACTGTCACGCTCACAATATCACCTTCACACTCTCACACTCAGCCTCTCACCCTCACACTCTCACCCTCACACTCTCACACTCACACTCTCATCCTCACACTGTCAGCCTCAAACTCTCACCCTCACACTCACACCCTCACACACTCACCCTCACACTCACACCCTCACACTGTCACCCTCACAATGTAACACTCAGCCTCTCACCCTCACACTCTCACCCTTACACCCTGAACCTCACACTCTCACACTTACACTCTCAACCTCACACTCTCACCCTCACACTCTCACAATTACACTCTCACCCTCACACTCTCAAACTCACACTCTCACCCTCACACTCTCACCCTCACACTCTCACCCTCAGCCTCTCACCCTCACACTCTCAACCTCACACTCTCACCCTCACACTCTCATCCTCACACTGATACCCTCACAGTCTCACCCTCACACTCTCACCCTCAAACTCTCAAAACACATTCTCTCACACTCACCCTGTCACCCTCACACTGTCACCCTCAAACTCTCACCCTCACACTCACACACTCTCACTCTCACCCTCACACTCTCACCCTTACACCCTGACCCTCACACTCTCACCCTCAGACTCTCACACTTACACTCTCACTCTCAACTCTCACACTTACACTCTCACCCTCACACTCTCACACTTACTCTCTCACCCTCACACTCTCACCCTCACACTCTCACCCTCACACTCTCACCCTCAATCTCTCAACCTCACACTTTTACCCTCATTCTCACCCTAACACTCTCACCCTCAAAATCTCAACCACACACTCTCACACTCACACTCTCACCCTCACACTTTCTCCCTCACACTCTCACCCTCACACGCACAGCCTCACACTCTCTCCCTCACTCTCACACCCTCAAACTCTCACCCTCACACTGTCAGCCTCACACTGTCACCCTCACACTCCCAACCACAAAGTTTCAACCTCACACTCTCAACCTCACAATCTCACCCTCAAATTCTCACCCTGAAACTCTGATCCTCACACTCTCACCCTCAAAATCTCACCCTCACACTGTCACACACACAGTCTCATGGTTCCACTCTCACCCTCAAACAATCACCCTCATACTCTCACCCTCATACTCTCACCCTTACACTCTCACCCTCAAACTCTCACCTTCAAACTCTCACCCTCACACTCTCACGCTCACAATATCACCCTTACATTCTTGACCTCAAACTCTCACCCTCTCTTTCTCAACCTCACACTCTCATCCTCACACTCTCACACTCTCACGCTCACACTGTGACCCTCACAATGTCACCCTCACAATAGCCCCCTCACACTCTCACCCTTACTCTCTCAACCTCACACTCTGAACCTCGCACTCTCACCCTCAAACTCTCACCCTCACACTCTCACCCTCAGACTCTCACCCACAGACTCTCACACTCACACTCTCACCCTCACACTATCACCCTCACACTCTCACCCTCACACTTTCACCCTCACATTCTCACCCTAATACTCTCACCCTCACATAATCACCCTCACACTGAGTAGCTTACACTGTCACCCTCACACTGTCACCCTCACACTGTCACCCTCAAACTCTTACCCTCACACTCTCAACCTCAGACTCTCACCCTTACACTTTCACCCTCACACTCTCACCCTCACACTCCCACCTCAATCTGTCACCCTCTCACTCCAACCCTCACACTCTCACCCTCACACTGTCACCCTCACACTGTCACCCTCACACTGTCACCCTCACACTGTCACGCTCACACTCTCACCCTCAGCCTCTCACCCTCACACTCTCACCCTCACACTCTCAAACTCACACTCTCACCCTCAGACTTTCACCCTCACACTCTCACCCTCAAACTCGCAACCTCACACTCTCACCCTAATACTCTCACCCTTACACTCTCACCCTCAAACTCTCACCTTCAAACTCTCACCCTCAGACTCTCACCCTCACACTCTCACCCTCACTTGACTCCCTCACACCGTCACCCTCACACTCTCACCCTCACAATCTCACCCTCACACTCTCGCCCTCACTCTCAGCCTCACACTCTCAGCCTCACACTCTCACACTCACACTCTCACCCTCAAACTCGCAACCTCACACTCTCACCCTAATACTCTCACCCTTACACTCTCACCCTCAGACTCTCACCCTCACACTGTCACCCTCACAATCACCTTCACACTCTCACCCTCACACTCAACCCTCACACTATCACCCTCACACTCTCACCCTCACAATGTAACCCTCAAACTCTCACCCTCAAACTCTCACCCTCAGACTATCAACCTCAAACTCTCATCCTCACACTCTCACCCTCACACTGTCGCCCTCAAACTCACACCCTCACACTCTCACCCTCACACTCTCAGCCTCACACTTTCAGCCTCACACTGTCACCCTCGGACTCTCACCCTCACACTCTCACCCTCACACTCTCACCCTCAGACACTCACCCTCACACTCTCACCCTCACACTGACTCCCTCACACTCTCACCCTCACACTCTCACCCTCACACACTAACACTCTCACACTCACGCTGATTCCCTCACACTCTCACCCTCGCACTCTCTCCCTCAAACTCTCACCCTCAAACTCTCACCCTCAGACTATCATCCTCACACTCTCACCATCACACTCTCACCCTCACACTGTCACCCTCAAACTCACACCCTCACAATCTCACCCTCACACTCTCAGCCTCACACTCTCAGCCTCACACTGTCACCCTCGGACTATCAGCCTCACACTCTCACCCTCACACTCTCACCCTCACACACTCACCCTCACACTCTCACCCTCACACTGACTCCCTCACACTCTTAATCTCACACTCCCACCCTCAGACTCTCACCCTCACACTCTCACCCTCACACTCTCACCCTCAGACACTAACACTCTCACCCTCATGCTGACTCCCTCACACTCTCGCCCTCGCACTCTCTCCCTCAAACTCTCACCCTCACACTCTCAAACTCAAACTGTCACCCTCACACTCTCACCCTCACACTCACCCTCACACTCTCACCCTCACACTCTCACCCTCACATGACTCCCTCACACTGTAACCCTCACACTCTCACCTCACACTCTCACACTCACACTCTCACCCTCACTCTCAGCCTCACACTCTCACCCTCACACTCTCACACTCACACTCTCAGACTCCCACTTTCACCCTCACAATGTAAACCTCAGACTCTCACCCTCACACTGTCACCCTCACAATCACCCTCACACTCTCACTCTCACACCCTCACAATCTCACCCTCACACTCTCACCCTCACAATGTAACCCTCAAACTCTCACCATCACACTCTCACTCTCAAATTCACAACCTCACACTCTCACCCTCACACTCTCACCCTCAAACTCTCATCCTCACACTCTCACACTCACACCCTCACCCTCACACTCTCAACCTCAAACTTTCTGCCTCACACTCTCACCCTCAAACTCTCACCCTCACACTCTCAGCCTCACACTCTCAACCTTAAACTCTCAACCTCACACTCTCATGCTCACGCTCTCAACCTCACACTCTCACACTCACACTCTCAGCTTCACACTCTCACCCTAACACACTCACCCTCAAACTCTCAGCCTCATATTTTCACCCTCAAATTCTCCCCCTCACAACGTCACCCTCGGTCACTAAAACTCACACTCTCACAATCAAATTCCCAAACTCATAATTTCACCCTCACACTCAGATGCTCAAACTCTCACCCTGACACTCTCACCCTCATACTCTCACCCTCAGACTCTCACACTTTCACTCCCACCCTCACACTCTCAAACTCACACTCTCACCCTCACACTCTCACCCTCACACTCTGACCCTCACTCCTTCACCCTCACATTCTCACCCACACACTCTCACCCTCACCCTCTCACCCTCACACTCTCACCCTCACACTCTCACCCTCAAACTCTCACGCTCACACTGTCATCCTCAAACTCTCACCCTCACACCCTCACACTCTAACCCACACACTCACACCCTCACACTTACACTCTCACACTCACCCTCACACTCTCACCCTCACACTCTCACCCTCACATGCACAGCATCAAACTCTCTCCCTCACCCTCACACCCTCACACTCTCAGCCTCACACTGTCACCCTCACATTCCCAACCACAAAGTCTCAACATCACACTCTCACCCTCACACTGTCAGCCTCTAACTCTCACCCTCACACTCACACCCTCACACTCTCACACTCACACTCTCACCCTCACACACACAACCTCACACTCACCCTCACACTCTCACCCTCACAATCACACCCTCACACTCTCAACCTCACAATGTAACACTCAGACTCTCAACCTCACACTCTCACCCTTACAGCCTGACCCTCACACTCTCACCCTCACACTCTCACACTTACACTCTCACCCTCAAACTCTCACACATAAAGTCTCACCCTCACACTCTCACCCTCACACTCTCACACTTACACTCTCACCCTCAAACTCTCACACTTAAAGTCTCACCCTCACACTCTCACCCTCATACTCTCACACTTACACTCTCACCCTCACACTCTCAACCTCACAATGTAACACTCAGACTCTCACCCTCACACTCTCACCCTTACAGCCTGACCCTCACACTCTCACCCTCACACTCCCACACTTACACTCTCACCCTCAAACTCTCACACATAAAGTCTCACCCTCACACTCTCACCCTCACACTCTCACACTTACACTCTCACCCTCAAACTCTCAAACTTAAAGTCTCACCCTCACACTCTCACCCTCACACTCTCACACTTACACTCTCACCCTCACACTCTCAAACACACACTCTCACCCTCACAATCTCACCCTCACACTCTCACCCTCAAACTCTCAATATCACACTCTCACCCTCATACTCTCACCCTTACACTCTCACACTCAAACTCTCACCTTCAAACTCTCACCCTCAGACTCTCACCCTCACACTCCCACCCTCACACTCTCAATTTCACACTCTCACCCTCACACTCTGACCCTCACTCCTTCACCCTCACATTCTCACCCTCACACTCTCACCCTCATGCTGACTCCCTCACTCTGTCACCCTCACACTCTCACCCTCACACTCTCACCCTCAAACTCTCAACATCACACTCTCACCCTCATACTCTCACTCTTACACTCTCACCCTCAAACTCTCACCTTCAAACTCTCACCCTCAGACTCTCACCCTCACACTTCCACCCTCACACTCTCAATCTCACACTCTCACCCTCACACTCTGACCCTCACTCCTTCACCCTCACATTCTCACCCTCACAATCTCACCCTCATGCTGACTCCCTCACTCTGTCACCCTCATACTCTCACCCTCACACTCTCACCCTCACACCCTCAGCCTCACACTCTCACCCTCAAAATCTCACGCTCACACTGTCATCCTCAAACTCTCACCCTCACACTCACACCCTCACATTCTCACCCACACACTCTCACCCTCACACTCACACCCTCACACCCACCCTCACACTCTCACCCTCACACTGTCACCCTCACACGCACAGCCTCACACTGTCACCCTCACACTCCCAATCACAAAGTCTCAACCTCACACTCTCACCCTCACACTCTCACACTTACACTCTCACCCTCACACTCACACCCTCACACTCTCACACTCACACTCTCACCCTCACACACACACCCTCACACTCACCCTCACACTCTCACCCTCACAATCACACCCTCACACTCTCAAACTCACAGTGTTACACTCAGACCCTCACCCTCACACTCACACCCTTACAGCCTGACCCTCACACTCTCACCCTCACACTCTCACACTTACACTCTCACCCTCAAGCTCTCACACTTACAGTCTCACCCTCACACTCTCACCCTCACACTCTCACACTTACACTCTCACCCTCACACTCTCAAACTCACACTCTCACCCTCACACTCTCAACCTCACACTCTCACCCTCAAACTCTCAACCTCACACTCTCACCCTCATACTCTCACCATTACACTCTCACCCTCAAACTCTCACCTTCAAACTCTCACCCTCAGACTCTCACCCTCACACTCCCGCCCTCACACTCTCAATCTCACACTCTCACCCTCACACTCTGACCCTCACTCCTTCACCCTCACATTCTCACCCTCACACTCTCACCCTCACGCTGACTCCCTCACTCTGTCACCCTCATACTCTCACCCTCACACTCTCACCCTCACACTCTCACCCTCACACTCTCACCCTCAAACTGTCACGCTCACACTCTCATCCTCAAACTCTCACCCTCACACTCACACCCTCACATTCTCACCCACACACTCTCACCCTCACACTCACACCCTCACACTCACCCTCACACTCTCACCCTCACACTCTCACCCTCACACGCACAGCCTCAAACTCTCTCCCTCACCCTCACACCCTCAAACTCTCACCCTCACACTCTCAGCCTCACACTGTCACCCTCACACTCCCAACCACAAAGTCTCAACCTCACACTCTCACCCTCACACTCTCACACACTCTCACCCTCACACTCTCACACTTATTCTCTCACCCTCACACTGTCAGCCTCTAACTCTCACCCTCACACTCTCACACTCACACTCTCACCCTCACACACACACCCTCACACTCACCCTCACACTCTCACCCTCACATTCACACCCTCACACACTCACCCTCACAATGTAACACTCAGACTCTCACCCTCACACTCTCACCCTTACAGCCTGACCCTCACACTCTCACCCTCACACTCTCACACTTACACTCTCAACCTCAAACTCTCACACTTACAGTCTCACCCTCACACGCTCATCCTCACACTCTCAAACTTACACTCTCACCCTCACACTCTCAAACTCACACTCTCACCCTCACACTCTCACCCTCACACTCTCACCCTCAAACTCTCAACCTCACACTCTCACCCTCATACTCTCACCCTTACACTCTCACCCTCAAACTCTCACCTTCAAACTCTGACCCTCACACTGTCACCCTCACACTCTCACCCACACACTCTCGACCTCAAACTCTCAACCTCTCTCTCTCAACCTCACACTCTCATCCCCACACTCTCACATTCTCACAATCACACTGTGACCCTCACACTGTCACCCTCACAATATCCCCCTCACACTCTCACCCTAACTCTCTCAACCTCACACTCTGAACCTCACACTCTCACCCTCAAACTCTCACCCTCAGACTATCACGCTCAGACTCTCACACTCACACTCACACCCTCACACTATCACCCTCACACTCTCACCCTCACACTTTCACACTCACATTCTCACCCTAATACTCTCACCCTCACACACTCACCCTCACACTGACTCCCTTACATTGTCACCCTCACACTCTCACCCTCACACTCTCACCCTCAAACTCTCACCCTCACACTCTCACCCTCAGACTCACACCCTCACACTTTCACCCACACACTCTCACCCTCACACTCTCACTCTCACACTCTCATGCTCACATTCCCACCCTCAAACTGTCACCCTCACACTCTCACCCTCACATTCCCAGCTCAATCTGTCACCCTCTCACTCCCACCCTCACACTCTGACCCTCACACTGACACCCTCACACTGTCACGCTCACAATATCACCTTCACACTCTCACCCTCAGCCTCTCACCCTCACACTCTCACCCTCACACTCTCACACTCACACTCTCATCCTCACACTGTCAGCCTCAAACTCTCACCCTCACACTCACACCCTCACACTCTCACTCTCACACACACACCCTCATACTCACTCTCACACACTCACCCTCACACTCACACCCTCACACTGTCACCCTCACAATGTAACACTCAGCCTCTCACCCTCACACTCTCACCCTTACACCCTGAACCTCACACTCTCACACTTACACTCTCAACCTTACACTCTCACCCTCACACTCTCACAATTACACTCTCACCCTCACACTCTCAAACTCACACTCTCACCCTCACACTCTCACCCTCACACTCTCACCCTCAGCCTCTCACCCTCACACTCTCACCCTCACACTCTCACCCTCACACTCTCATCCTCACACTGACACCCTCACAGTCTCACCCTCACACTCTCACCCTCAAACTCTCAAACACATTCTCTCACACTCACCCTGTCACTCTCACACTGTCACCCTCAAACTCTCACCCTCACACTCACACACTCTCACTCTCACCCTCACACTCTCACCCTTACACCCTGACCCTCACACTCTCACCCTCAGACTCTCACACTTACACTCTCACTCTCAAACTCTCACACTTACACTCTCACCCTCACACTCTCACACTTACTCTCTCACCCTCACACTCTCACCCTCACACTCTCACCCTCACACTCTCACCCTCAATCTCTCAACCTCACACTTTTACCCTCATTCTCACCCTAACACTCTCACCCTCAAAATCTCAACCACACACTCTCACACTCACACTCTCACCCTCACACTTTCTCCCTCACACTCTCACCCTCACACGCACAGCCTCACACTCTCTCCCTCACTCTCACACCCTCAAACTCTCACCCTCACACTGTCAGCCTCACACTGTCACCCTCACACTCCCAACCACAAAGTTTCAACCTCACACTCTCAACCTCACAATCTCACCCTCAAATTCTCACCCTGAAACTCTGATCCTCACACTCTCACCCTCAAAATCTCACCCTCACACTGTCACACACACAGTCTCATGGTTCCACTCTCACCCTCAAACAATCACCCTCATACTCTCACCCTCATACTCTCACCCTTACACTCTCACCCTCAAACTCTCACCTTCAAACTCTCACCCTCACACTCTCACGCTCACAATATCACCCTTACATTCTTGACCTCAAACTCTCACCCTCTCTTTCTCAACCTCACACTCTCATCCTCACACTCTCACACTCTCACGCTCACACTGTGACCCTCACAATGTCACCCTCACAATAGCCCCCTCACACTCTCACCCTTACTCTCTCAACCTCACACTCTGAACCTCGCACTCTCACCCTCAAACTCTCACCCTCACACTCTCACCCTCAGACTCTCACCCACAGACTCTCACACTCACACTCTCACCCTCACACTATCACCCTCACACTCTCACCCTCACACTTTCACCCTCACATTCTCACCCTAATACTCTCACCCTCACATAATCACCCTCACACTGAGTAGCTTACACTGTCACCCTCACACTGTCACCCTCACACTGTCACCCTCAAACTCTTACCCTCACACTCTCAACCTCAGACTCTCACCCTTACACTTTCACCCTCACACTCTCACCCTCACACTCCCACCTCAATCTGTCACCCTCTCACTCCAACCCTCACACTCTCACCCTCACACTGTCACCCTCACACTGTCACCCTCACACTGTCACCCTCACACTGTCACGCTCACACTCTCACCCTCAGCCTCTCACCCTCACACTCTCACCCTCACACTCTCAAACTCACACTCTCACCCTCAGACTTTCACCCTCACACTCTCACCCTCAAACTCGCAACCTCACACTCTCACCCTAATACTCTCACCCTTACACTCTCACCCTCAAACTCTCACCTTCAAACTCTCACCCTCAGACTCTCACCCTCACACTCTCACCCTCACTTGACTCCCTCACACCGTCACCCTCACACTCTCACCCTCACAATCTCACCCTCACACTCTCGCCCTCACTCTCAGCCTCACACTCTCAGCCTCACACTCTCACACTCACACTCTCACCCTCAAACTCGCAACCTCACACTCTCACCCTAATACTCTCACCCTTACACTCTCACCCTCAGACTCTCACCCTCACACTGTCACCCTCACAATCACCTTCACACTCTCACCCTCACACTCAACCCTCACACTATCACCCTCACACTCTCACCCTCACAATGTAACCCTCAAACTCTCACCCTCAAACTCTCACCCTCAGACTATCAACCTCAAACTCTCATCCTCACACTCTCACCCTCACACTGTCGCCCTCAAACTCACACCCTCACACTCTCACCCTCACACTCTCAGCCTCACACTTTCAGCCTCACACTGTCACCCTCGGACTCTCACCCTCACACTCTCACCCTCACACTCTCACCCTCAGACACTCACCCTCACACTCTCACCCTCACACTGACTCCCTCACACTCTCACCCTCACACTCTCACCCTCACACACTAACACTCTCACACTCACGCTGATTCCCTCACACTCTCACCCTCGCACTCTCTCCCTCAAACTCTCACCCTCAAACTCTCACCCTCAGACTATCATCCTCACACTCTCACCATCACACTCTCACCCTCACACTGTCACCCTCAAACTCACACCCTCACAATCTCACCCTCACACTCTCAGCCTCACACTCTCAGCCTCACACTGTCACCCTCGGACTATCAGCCTCACACTCTCACCCTCACACTCTCACCCTCACACACTCACCCTCACACTCTCACCCTCACACTGACTCCCTCACACTCTTAATCTCACACTCCCACCCTCAGACTCTCACCCTCACACTCTCACCCTCACACTCTCACCCTCAGACACTAACACTCTCACCCTCATGCTGACTCCTTCACACTCTCGCCCTCGCACTCTCTCCCTCAAACTCTCACCCTCACACTCTCAAACTCAAACTGTCACCCTCACACTCTCACCCTCACACTCACCCTCACACTCTCACCCTCACACTCTCACCCTCACATGACTCCCTCACACTGTAACCCTCACACTCTCACCTCACACTCTCACACTCACACTCTCACCCTCACTCTCAGCCTCACACTCTCACCCTCAAACTCACACCCTCACAATCTCACCCTCACACTCTCAGCCTCACACTCTCAGCCTCACACTGTCACCCTCGGACTATCAGCCTCACACTCTCACCCTCACACTCTCACCCTCACACACTCACCCTCACACTCTCACCCTCACACTGACTCCCTCACACTCTTAATCTCACACTCCCACCCTCAGACTCTCACCCTCACACTCTCACCCTCACACTCTCACCCTCAGACACTAACACTCTCACCCTCATGCTGACTCCCTCACACTCTCGCCCTCGCACTCTCTCCCTCAAACTCTCACCCTCACACTCTCAAACTCAAACTGTCACCCTCACACTCTCACCCTCACACTCACCCTCACACTCTCACCCTCACACTCTCACCCTCACATGACTCCCTCACACTGTAACCCTCACACTCTCACCTCACACTCTCACACTCACACTCTCACCCTCACTCTCAGCCTCACACTCTCACCCTCACACTCTCACACTCACACTCTCAGACTCCCACTTTCACCCTCACAATGTAAACCTCAGACTCTCACCCTCACACTGTCACCCTCACAATCACCCTCACACTCTCACTCTCACACCCTCACAATCTCACCCTCACACTCTCACCCTCACAATGTAACCCTCAAACTCTCACCATCACACTCTCACTCTCAAATTCACAACCTCACACTCTCACCCTCACACTCTCACCCTCAAACTCTCATCCTCACACTCTCACACTCACACCCTCACCCTCACACTCTCAACCTCAAACTTTCTGCCTCACACTCTCACCCTCAAACTCTCACCCTCACACTCTCAGCCTCACACTCTCAACCTTAAACTCTCAACCTCACACTCTCATGCTCACGCTCTCAACCTCACACTCTCACACTCACACTCTCAGCTTCACACTCTCACCCTAACACACTCACCCTCAAACTCTCAGCCTCATATTTTCACCCTCAAATTCTCCCCCTCACAACGTCACCCTCGGTCACTAAAACTCACACTCTCACAATCAAATTCCCAAACTCATAATTTCACCCTCACACTCAGATGCTCAAACTCTCACCCTGACACTCTCACCCTCATACTCTCACCCTCAGACTCTCACACTTTCACTCCCACCCTCACACTCTCAAACTCACACTCTCACCCTCACACTCTCACCCTCACACTCTGACCCTCACTCCTTCACCCTCACATTCTCACCCACACACTCTCACCCTCACCCTCTCACCCTCACACTCTCACCCTCACACTCTCACCCTCAAACTCTCACGCTCACACTGTCATCCTCAAACTCTCACCCTCACACCCTCACACTCTAACCCACACACTCACACCCTCACACTTACACTCTCACACTCACCCTCACACTCTCACCCTCACACTCTCACCCTCACATGCACAGCATCAAACTCTCTCCCTCACCCTCACACCCTCACACTCTCAGCCTCACACTGTCACCCTCACATTCCCAACCACAAAGTCTCAACATCACACTCTCACCCTCACACTGTCAGCCTCTAACTCTCACCCTCACACTCACACCCTCACACTCTCACACTCACACTCTCACCCTCACACACACAACCTCACACTCACCCTCACACTCTCACCCTCACAATCACACCCTCACACTCTCAACCTCACAATGTAACACTCAGACTCTCAACCTCACACTCTCACCCTTACAGCCTGACCCTCACACTCTCACCCTCACACTCTCACACTTACACTCTCACCCTCAAACTCTCACACATAAAGTCTCACCCTCACACTCTCACCCTCACACTCTCACACTTACACTCTCACCCTCAAACTCTCACACTTAAAGTCTCACCCTCACACTCTCACCCTCATACTCTCACACTTACACTCTCACCCTCACACTCTCAACCTCACAATGTAACACTCAGACTCTCACCCTCACACTCTCACCCTTACAGCCTGACCCTCACACTCTCACCCTCACACTCCCACACTTACACTCTCACCCTCAAACTCTCACACATAAAGTCTCACCCTCACACTCTCACCCTCACACTCTCACACTTACACTCTCACCCTCAAACTCTCAAACTTAAAGTCTCACCCTCACACTCTCACCCTCACACTCTCACACTTACACTCTCACCCTCACACTCTCAAACACACACTCTCACCCTCACAATCTCACCCTCACACTCTCACCCTCAAACTCTCAATATCACACTCTCACCCTCATACTCTCACCCTTACACTCTCACACTCAAACTCTCACCTTCAAACTCTCACCCTCAGACTCTCACCCTCACACTCCCACCCTCACACTCTCAATTTCACACTCTCACCCTCACACTCTGACCCTCACTCCTTCACCCTCACATTCTCACCCTCACACTCTCACCCTCATGCTGACTCCCTCACTCTGTCACCCTCACACTCTCACCCTCACACTCTCACCCTCAAACTCTCAACATCACACTCTCACCCTCATACTCTCACTCTTACACTCTCACCCTCAAACTCTCACCTTCAAACTCTCACCCTCAGACTCTCACCCTCACACTTCCACCCTCACACTCTCAATCTCACACTCTCACCCTCACACTCTGACCCTCACTCCTTCACCCTCACATTCTCACCCTCACAATCTCACCCTCATGCTGACTCCCTCACTCTGTCACCCTCATACTCTCACCCTCACACTCTCACCCTCACACCCTCAGCCTCACACTCTCACCCTCAAAATCTCACGCTCACACTGTCATCCTCAAACTCTCACCCTCACACTCACACCCTCACATTCTCACCCACACACTCTCACCCTCACACTCACACCCTCACACCCACCCTCACACTCTCACCCTCACACTGTCACCCTCACACGCACAGCCTCACACTGTCACCCTCACACTCCCAATCACAAAGTCTCAACCTCACACTCTCACCCTCACACTCTCACACTTACACTCTCACCCTCACACTCACACCCTCACACTCTCACACTCACACTCTCACCCTCACACACACACCCTCACACTCACCCTCACACTCTCACCCTCACAATCACACCCTCACACTCTCAAACTCACAGTGTTACACTCAGACCCTCACCCTCACACTCACACCCTTACAGCCTGACCCTCACACTCTCACCCTCACACTCTCACACTTACACTCTCACCCTCAAGCTCTCACACTTACAGTCTCACCCTCACACTCTCACCCTCACACTCTCACACTTACACTCTCACCCTCACACTCTCAAACTCACACTCTCACCCTCACACTCTCAACCTCACACTCTCACCCTCAAACTCTCAACCTCACACTCTCACCCTCATACTCTCACCATTACACTCTCACCCTCAAACTCTCACCTTCAAACTCTCACCCTCAGACTCTCACCCTCACACTCCCGCCCTCACACTCTCAATCTCACACTCTCACCCTCACACTCTGACCCTCACTCCTTCACCCTCACATTCTCACCCTCACACTCTCACCCTCACGCTGACTCCCTCACTCTGTCACCCTCATACTCTCACCCTCACACTCTCACCCTCACACTCTCACCCTCACACTCTCACCCTCAAACTGTCACGCTCACACTCTCATCCTCAAACTCTCACCCTCACACTCACACCCTCACATTCTCACCCACACACTCTCACCCTCACACTCACACCCTCACACTCACCCTCACACTCTCACCCTCACACTCTCACCCTCACACGCACAGCCTCAAACTCTCTCCCTCACCCTCACACCCTCAAACTCTCACCCTCACACTCTCAGCCTCACACTGTCACCCTCACACTCCCAACCACAAAGTCTCAACCTCACACTCTCACCCTCACACTCTCACACACTCTCACCCTCACACTCTCACACTTATTCTCTCACCCTCACACTGTCAGCCTCTAACTCTCACCCTCACACTCTCACACTCACACTCTCACCCTCACACACACACCCTCACACTCACCCTCACACTCTCACCCTCACATTCACACCCTCACACACTCACCCTCACAATGTAACACTCAGACTCTCACCCTCACACTCTCACCCTTACAGCCTGACCCTCACACTCTCACCCTCACACTCTCACACTTACACTCTCAACCTCAAACTCTCACACTTACAGTCTCACCCTCACACGCTCATCCTCACACTCTCAAACTTACACTCTCACCCTCACACTCTCAAACTCACACTCTCACCCTCACACTCTCACCCTCACACTCTCACCCTCAAACTCTCAACCTCACACTCTCACCCTCATACTCTCACCCTTACACTCTCACCCTCAAACTCTCACCTTCAAACTCTGACCCTCACACTGTCACCCTCACACTCTCACCCACACACTCTCGACCTCAAACTCTCAACCTCTCTCTCTCAACCTCACACTCTCATCCCCACACTCTCACATTCTCACAATCACACTGTGACCCTCACACTGTCACCCTCACAATATCCCCCTCACACTCTCACCCTAACTCTCTCAACCTCACACTCTGAACCTCACACTCTCACCCTCAAACTCTCACCCTCAGACTATCACGCTCAGACTCTCACACTCACACTCACACCCTCACACTATCACCCTCACACTCTCACCCTCACACTTTCACACTCACATTCTCACCCTAATACTCTCACCCTCACACACTCACCCTCACACTGACTCCCTTACATTGTCACCCTCACACTCTCACCCTCACACTCTCACCCTCAAACTCTCACCCTCACACTCTCACCCTCAGACTCACACCCTCACACTTTCACCCACACACTCTCACCCTCACACTCTCACTCTCACACTCTCATGCTCACATTCCCACCCTCAAACTGTCACCCTCACACTCTCACCCTCACATTCCCAGCTCAATCTGTCACCCTCTCACTCCCACCCTCACACTCTGACCCTCACACTGACACCCTCACACTGTCACGCTCACAATATCACCTTCACACTCTCACCCTCAGCCTCTCACCCTCACACTCTCACCCTCACACTCTCACACTCACACTCTCATCCTCACACTGTCAGCCTCAAACTCTCACCCTCACACTCACACCCTCACACTCTCACTCTCACACACACACCCTCATACTCACTCTCACACACTCACCCTCACACTCACACCCTCACACTGTCACCCTCACAATGTAACACTCAGCCTCTCACCCTCACACTCTCACCCTTACACCCTGAACCTCACACTCTCACACTTACACTCTCAACCTTACACTCTCACCCTCACACTCTCACAATTACACTCTCACCCTCACACTCTCAAACTCACACTCTCACCCTCACACTCTCACCCTCACACTCTCACCCTCAGCCTCTCACCCTCACACTCTCACCCTCACACTCTCACCCTCACACTCTCATCCTCACACTGACACCCTCACAGTCTCACCCTCACACTCTCACCCTCAAACTCTCAAACACATTCTCTCACACTCACCCTGTCACTCTCACACTGTCACCCTCAAACTCTCACCCTCACACTCACACACTCTCACTCTCACCCTCACACTCTCACCCTTACACCCTGACCCTCACACTCTCACCCTCAGACTCTCACACTTACACTCTCACTCTCAAACTCTCACACTTACACTCTCACCCTCACACTCTCACACTTACTCTCTCACCCTCACACTCTCACCCTCACACTCTCACCCTCACACTCTCACCCTCAATCTCTCAACCTCACACTTTTACCCTCATTCTCACCCTAACACTCTCACCCTCAAAATCTCAACCACACACTCTCACACTCACACTCTCACCCTCACACTTTCTCCCTCACACTCTCACCCTCACACGCACAGCCTCACACTCTCTCCCTCACTCTCACACCCTCAAACTCTCACCCTCACACTGTCAGCCTCACACTGTCACCCTCACACTCCCAACCACAAAGTTTCAACCTCACACTCTCAACCTCACAATCTCACCCTCAAATTCTCACCCTGAAACTCTGATCCTCACACTCTCACCCTCAAAATCTCACCCTCACACTGTCACACACACAGTCTCATGGTTCCACTCTCACCCTCAAACAATCACCCTCATACTCTCACCCTCATACTCTCACCCTTACACTCTCACCCTCAAACTCTCACCTTCAAACTCTCACCCTCACACTCTCACGCTCACAATATCACCCTTACATTCTTGACCTCAAACTCTCACCCTCTCTTTCTCAACCTCACACTCTCATCCTCACACTCTCACACTCTCACGCTCACACTGTGACCCTCACAATGTCACCCTCACAATAGCCCCCTCACACTCTCACCCTTACTCTCTCAACCTCACACTCTGAACCTCGCACTCTCACCCTCAAACTCTCACCCTCACACTCTCACCCTCAGACTCTCACCCACAGACTCTCACACTCACACTCTCACCCTCACACTATCACCCTCACACTCTCACCCTCACACTTTCACCCTCACATTCTCACCCTAATACTCTCACCCTCACATAATCACCCTCACACTGAGTAGCTTACACTGTCACCCTCACACTGTCACCCTCACACTGTCACCCTCAAACTCTTACCCTCACACTCTCAACCTCAGACTCTCACCCTTACACTTTCACCCTCACACTCTCACCCTCACACTCCCACCTCAATCTGTCACCCTCTCACTCCAACCCTCACACTCTCACCCTCACACTGTCACCCTCACACTGTCACCCTCACACTGTCACCCTCACACTGTCACGCTCACACTCTCACCCTCAGCCTCTCACCCTCACACTCTCACCCTCACACTCTCAAACTCACACTCTCACCCTCAGACTTTCACCCTCACACTCTCACCCTCAAACTCGCAACCTCACACTCTCACCCTAATACTCTCACCCTTACACTCTCACCCTCAAACTCTCACCTTCAAACTCTCACCCTCAGACTCTCACCCTCACACTCTCACCCTCACTTGACTCCCTCACACCGTCACCCTCACACTCTCACCCTCACAATCTCACCCTCACACTCTCGCCCTCACTCTCAGCCTCACACTCTCAGCCTCACACTCTCACACTCACACTCTCACCCTCAAACTCGCAACCTCACACTCTCACCCTAATACTCTCACCCTTACACTCTCACCCTCAGACTCTCACCCTCACACTGTCACCCTCACAATCACCTTCACACTCTCACCCTCACACTCAACCCTCACACTATCACCCTCACACTCTCACCCTCACAATGTAACCCTCAAACTCTCACCCTCAAACTCTCACCCTCAGACTATCAACCTCAAACTCTCATCCTCACACTCTCACCCTCACACTGTCGCCCTCAAACTCACACCCTCACACTCTCACCCTCACACTCTCAGCCTCACACTTTCAGCCTCACACTGTCACCCTCGGACTCTCACCCTCACACTCTCACCCTCACACTCTCACCCTCAGACACTCACCCTCACACTCTCACCCTCACACTGACTCCCTCACACTCTCACCCTCACACTCTCACCCTCACACACTAACACTCTCACACTCACGCTGATTCCCTCACACTCTCACCCTCGCACTCTCTCCCTCAAACTCTCACCCTCAAACTCTCACCCTCAGACTATCATCCTCACACTCTCACCATCACACTCTCACCCTCACACTGTCACCCTCAAACTCACACCCTCACAATCTCACCCTCACACTCTCAGCCTCACACTCTCAGCCTCACACTGTCACCCTCGGACTATCAGCCTCACACTCTCACCCTCACACTCTCACCCTCACACACTCACCCTCACACTCTCACCCTCACACTGACTCCCTCACACTCTTAATCTCACACTCCCACCCTCAGACTCTCACCCTCACACTCTCACCCTCACACTCTCACCCTCAGACACTAACACTCTCACCCTCATGCTGACTCCTTCACACTCTCGCCCTCGCACTCTCTCCCTCAAACTCTCACCCTCACACTCTCAAACTCAAACTGTCACCCTCACACTCTCACCCTCACACTCACCCTCACACTCTCACCCTCACACTCTCACCCTCACATGACTCCCTCACACTGTAACCCTCACACTCTCACCTCACACTCTCACACTCACACTCTCACCCTCACTCTCAGCCTCACACTCTCACCCTCACACTCTCACACTCTCAGACTCCCACTTTCACCCTCACAATGTAAACCTCAGACTCTCACCCTCACACTGTCACCCTCACAATCACCCTCACACTCTCACTCTCACACCCTCACAATCTCACCCTCACACTCTCACCCTCACAATGTAACCCTCAAACTCTCACCATCACACTCTCACTCTCAAATTCACAACCTCACACTCTCACCCTCACACTCTCACCCTCAAACTCTCATCCTCACACTCTCACACTCACACCCTCACCCTCACACTCTCAACCTCAAACTTTCTGCCTCACACTCTCACCCTCAAACTCTCACCCTCACACTCTCAGCCTCACACTCTCAACCTTAAACTCTCAACCTCACACTCTCATGCTCACGCTCTCAACCTCACACTCTCACACTCACACTCTCAGCTTCACACTCTCACCCTAACACACTCACCCTCAAACTCTCAGCCTCATATTTTCACCCTCAAATTCTCCCCCTCACAACGTCACCCTCGGTCACTAAAACTCACACTCTCACAATCAAATTCCCAAACTCATAATTTCACCCTCACACTCAGATGCTCAAACTCTCACCCTGACACTCTCACCCTCATACTCTCACCCTCAGACTCTCACTCCCACCCTCACACTCTCAAACTCACACTCTCACCCTCACACTCTCACCCTCACACTCTGACCCTCACTCCTTCACCCTCACATTCTCACCCACACACTCTCACCCTCACCCTCTCACCCTCACACTCTCACCCTCACACTCTCACCCTCAAACTCTCACGCTCACACTGTCATCCTCAAACTCTCACCCTCACACCCTCACACTCTAACCCACACACTCACACCCTCACACTTACACTCTCACACTCACCCTCACACTCTCACCCTCACACTCTCACCCTCACATGCACAGCATCAAACTCTCTCCCTCACCCTCACACCCTCACACTCTCAGCCTCACACTGTCACCCTCACATTCCCAACCACAAAGTCTCAACATCACACTCTCACCCTCACACTGTCAGCCTCTAACTCTCACCCTCACACTCACACCCTCACACTCTCACACTCACACTCTCACCCTCACACACACAACCTCACACTCACCCTCACACTCTCACCCTCACAATCACACCCTCACACTCTCAACCTCACAATGTAACACTCAGACTCTCAACCTCACACTCTCACCCTTACAGCCTGACCCTCACACTCTCACCCTCACACTCTCACACTTACACTCTCACCCTCAAACTCTCACACATAAAGTCTCACCCTCACACTCTCACCCTCACACTCTCACACTTACACTCTCACCCTCAAACTCTCACACTTAAAGTCTCACCCTCACACTCTCACCCTCATACTCTCACACTTACACTCTCACCCTCACACTCTCAACCTCACAATGTAACACTCAGACTCTCACCCTCACACTCTCACCCTTACAGCCTGACCCTCACACTCTCACCCTCACACTCCCACACTTACACTCTCACCCTCAAACTCTCACACATAAAGTCTCACCCTCACACTCTCACCCTCACACTCTCACACTTACACTCTCACCCTCAAACTCTCAAACTTAAAGTCTCACCCTCACACTCTCACCCTCACACTCTCACACTTACACTCTCACCCTCACACTCTCAAACACACACTCTCACCCTCACAATCTCACCCTCACACTCTCACCCTCAAACTCTCAATATCACACTCTCACCCTCATACTCTCACCCTTACACTCTCACACTCAAACTCTCACCTTCAAACTCTCACCCTCAGACTCTCACCCTCACACTCCCACCCTCACACTCTCAATTTCACACTCTCACCCTCACACTCTGACCCTCACTCCTTCACCCTCACATTCTCACCCTCACACTCTCACCCTCATGCTGACTCCCTCACTCTGTCACCCTCACACTCTCACCCTCACACTCTCACCCTCAAACTCTCAACATCACACTCTCACCCTCATACTCTCACTCTTACACTCTCACCCTCAAACTCTCACCTTCAAACTCTCACCCTCAGACTCTCACCCTCACACTTCCACCCTCACACTCTCAATCTCACACTCTCACCCTCACACTCTGACCCTCACTCCTTCACCCTCACATTCTCACCCTCACAATCTCACCCTCATGCTGACTCCCTCACTCTGTCACCCTCATACTCTCACCCTCACACTCTCACCCTCACACCCTCAGCCTCACACTCTCACCCTCAAAATCTCACGCTCACACTGTCATCCTCAAACTCTCACCCTCACACTCACACCCTCACATTCTCACCCACACACTCTCACCCTCACACTCACACCCTCACACCCACCCTCACACTCTCACCCTCACACTGTCACCCTCACACGCACAGCCTCACACTGTCACCCTCACACTCCCAATCACAAAGTCTCAACCTCACACTCTCACCCTCACACTCTCACACTTACACTCTCACCCTCACACTCACACCCTCACACTCTCACACTCACACTCTCACCCTCACACACACACCCTCACACTCACCCTCACACTCTCACCCTCACAATCACACCCTCACACTCTCAACCTCACAGTGTTACACTCAGACCCTCACCCTCACACTCACACCCTTACAGCCTGACCCTCACACTCTCACCCTCACACTCTCACACTTACACTCTCACCCTCAAGCTCTCACACTTACAGTCTCACCCTCACACTCTCACCCTCACACTCTCACACTTACACTCTCACCCTCACACTCTCAAACTCACACTCTCACCCTCACACTCTCAACCTCACACTCTCACCCTCAAACTCTCAACCTCACACTCTCACCCTCATACTCTCACCATTACACTCTCACCCTCAAACTCTCACCTTCAAACTCTCACCCTCAGACTCTCACCCTCACACTTCCGCCCTCACACTCTCAATCTCACACTCTCACCCTCACACTCTGACCCTCACTCCTTCACCCTCACATTCTCACCCTCACACTCTCACCCTCACGCTGACTCCCTCACTCTGTCACCCTCATACTCTCACCCTCACACTCTCACCCTCACACTCTCACCCTCACACTCTCACCCACACACTCTCACCCTCACACTCACACCCTCACACTCACCCTCACACTCTCACCCTCACACTCTCACCCTCACACGCACAGCCTCAAACTCTCTCCCTCACCCTCACACCCTCAAACTCTCACCCTCACACTCTCAGCCTCACACTGTCACCCTCACACTCCCAACCACAAAGTCTCAACCTCACACTCTCACCCTCACACTCTCACACTTACACTCTCACCCTCACACTCTCACACTTATTCTCTCACCCTCACACTGTCAGCCTCTAACTCTCACCCTCACACTCTCACACTCACACTCTCACCCTCACACACACACCCTCACACTCACCCTCACACTCTCACCCTCACATTCACACCCTCACACACTCACCCTCACAATGTAACACTCAGACTCTCACCCTCACACTCTCACCCTTACAGCCTGACCCTCACACTCTCACCCTCACACTCTCACACTTACACTCTCAACCTCAAACTCTCACACTTACAGTCTCACCCTCACACGCTCATCCTCACACTCTCAAACTTACACTCTCACCCTCACACTCTCAAACTCACACTCTCACACTCACACTCTCACCCTCACACTCTCACCCTCAAACTCTCAACCTCACACTCTCACCCTCATACTCTCACCCTTACACTCTCACCCTCAAACTCTCACCTTCAAACTCTGACCCTCACACTGTCACCCTCACACTCTCACCCACACACTCTCGACCTCAAACTCTCAACCTCTCTCTCTCAACCTCACACTCTCATCCCCACACTCTCACATTCTCACAATCACACTGTGACCCTCACACTGTCACCCTCACAATATCCCCCTCACACTCTCACCCTAACTCTCTCAACCTCACACTCTGAACCTCACACTCTCACCCTCAAACTCTCACCCTCACACTCTCAGCCTCACACTGTCACCCTCACACTCCCAACCACAAAGTCTCAACCTCACACTCTCACCCTCACACTCTCACACTTACACTCTCACCCTCACACTCTCACACTTATTCTCTCACCCTCACACTGTCAGCCTCTAACTCTCACCCTCACACTCTCACACTCACACTCTCACCCTCACACACACACCCTCACACTCACCCTCACACTCTCACCCTCACATTCTCACCCTCACACTCTCACCCTCACACTGTAACACTCAGACTCTCACCCTCACACTCTCACCCTTACAGCCTGACCCTCACACTCTCACCCTCACACTCTCACACTTACACTCTCAACCTCAAACTCTCACACTTACAGTCTCACCCTCACACGCTCATCCTCACACTCTCAAACTTACACTCTCACCCTCACACTCTCAAACTCACACTCTCACACTCACACTCTCACCCTCACACTCTCACCCTCAAACTCTCAACCTCACACTCTCACCCTCATACTCTCACCCTTACACTCTCACCCTCAAACTCTCACCTTCAAACTCTGACCCTCACACTGTCACCCTCACACTCTCACCCACACACTCTCGACCTCAAACTCTCAACCTCTCTCTCTCAACCTCACACTCTCATCCCCACACTCTCACATTCTCACAATCACACTGTGACCCTCACACTGTCACCCTCACAATATCCCCCTCACACTCTCACCCTAACTCTCTCAACCTCACACTCTGAACCTCACACTCTCACCCTCAAACTCTCACCCTCAGACTATCACGCTCAGACTCTCACACTCACACTCACACCCTCACACTATCACCCTCACACTCTCACCCTCACACTTTCACACTCACATTCTCACCCTAATACTCTCACCCTCACACACTCACCCTCACACTGACTCCCTTACATTGTCACCCTCACACTCTCACCCTCACACTCTCACCCTCAAACTCTCACCCTCACACTCTCACCCTCAGACTCACACCCTCACACTTTCACCCACACACTCTCACCCTCACACTCTCACTCTCACACTCTCATGCTCACATTCCCACCCTCAAACTGTCACCCTCACACTCTCACCCTCACATTCCCAGCTCAATCTGTCACCCTCTCACTCCCACCCTCACACTCTGACCCTCACACTGACACCCTCACACTGTCACGCTCACAATATCACCTTCACACTCTCACCCTCAGCCTCTCACCCTCACACTCTCACCCTCACACTCTCACACTCACACTCTCATCCTCACACTGTCAGCCTCAAACTCTCACCCTCACACTCACACCCTCACACTCTCACTCTCACACACACACCCTCATACTCACTCTCACACACTCACCCTCACACTCACACCCTCACACTGTCACCCTCACAATGTAACACTCAGCCTCTCACCCTCACACTCTCACCCTTACACCCTGAACCTCACACTCTCACACTTACACTCTCAACCTTACACTCTCACCCTCACACTCTCACAATTACACTCTCACCCTCACACTCTCAAACTCACACTCTCACCCTCACACTCTCACCCTCACACTCTCATCCTCACACTGACACCCTCACAGTCTCACCCTCACACTCTCACCCTCAAACTCTCAAACACATTCTCTCACACTCACCCTGTCACCCTCACACTGTCACCCTCAAACTCTCACCCTCACACTCACACACTCTCACTCTCACCCTCACACTCTCACCCTTACACCCTGACCCTCACACTCTCACCCTCAGACTCTCACACTTACACTCTCACTCTCAAACTCTCACACTTACACTCTCACCCTCACACTCTCACACTTACTCTCTCACCCTCACACTCTCACCCTCACACTCTCACC
Organism: Carcharodon carcharias; assembly: GCF_017639515.1. Taxonomy (NCBI): domain Eukaryota; kingdom Metazoa; phylum Chordata; class Chondrichthyes; order Lamniformes; family Lamnidae; genus Carcharodon; species Carcharodon carcharias. Next base: position 41,691,709 of record NC_054491.1, read on the forward strand.
CTCACACTCTCACCCTCAATCTCTCAACCTCACACTTTTACCCTCATTCTCACCCTAACACACTCACCCTCAAAATCTCAACCACACACTCTCACACTCACACTCTCACCCTCACACTTTCTCCCTCACACTCTCACCCTCACACGCACAGCCTCACACTCTCTCCCTCACTCTCACACCCTCAAACTCTCACCCTCACACTGTCAGCCTCACACTGTCACCCTCACACTCCCAACCACAAAGTTTCAACCTCACACTCTCAACCTCACAATCTCACCCTCAAATTCTCACCCTGAAACTCTGACCCTCACACTCTCACCCTCAAAATCTCACCCTCCCACTGTCACACTCACAGTCTCATGGTTCCACTCTCACCCTCAAACAATCACCCTCATACTCTCACCCTCATACTCTCACCCTTACACTCTCACCCTCAAACTCTCACTTTCAAACTCTCACCCTCACACTCTCACGCTCACAATATCACCCTTGCATTCTTGACCTCAAACTCTCACCCTCTCTTTCTCAACCTCACACTCTCATCCTCACACTCTCACACTCTCACGCTCACACTGTGACCCTCACACTGTCACCCTCACAATAGCCCCCTCACACTCTCACCCTTACTCTCTCAACCTCACACTCTGAACCTCGCACTCTCACCCTCAAACTCTCACCCTCACACTCTCACCCTCAGACTCTCACCCACAGACTCTCACACTCACACTCTCACCCTCACACTATCACCCTCACACTCTCACCCTCACACTTTCACCCTCACATTCTCACCCTAATACTCTCACCCTCACATACTCACCCTCACACTGAGTAGCTTACACTGTCACCCTCACACTGTCACCCTCACACTGTCACCCTCAAACTCTTACCCTCACACTCTCAACCTCAGACTCTCACACTTACACTTTCACCCTCACACTCTCACCCTCACACTCTCACTCTCACACTCTCACCCTCACAATCCCACTCTCAAACTGTCACCCTCACACTCTCACCCTCACACTCCCACCTCAATCTGTCACCCTCTCACTCCAACCCCTCACACTCTCACCCTCACACTGTCACCCTCACACTGTCACCCTCACACTGTCACCCTCACACTCTCACCCTCAGCCTCTCACCATCACACTCTCACCCTCACACTCTCAAACTCACACTCTCACCCTCAGAATTTCACCCTCACACTCTCACCCTCAAACTCGCAACCTCACACTCTCACCCTCATACTCTCACCCTTACACTCTCACCCTCAAACTCTCACCTTCAAACTCTCACCCTCAGACTCTCACCCTCACACTTTCACCCTCACACTCTCGACATCAAACTCTCACCCTCTCTCTCAACCTCACACTCTCATCCCCACACTCTCACATTCTCACGCTCACACTGTGACCCTAACACTGTCACCCTCACAATATCCCCCTCACAGTCTCACCCTAACTCTCTCAACCTCACACTCTGAACCTCACCCTCTCACCCTCAAACTCTCACCCTCAGACTATCACGCTCAGACTCTCACCGGCACACTCACACCCTCACACTATCACCCTCACAGTCTCACCCTCACACTTTCACCCTCACATTCTCACCCTCACACTCTCACCCTCACATTCCTACCTCAATCTGTCACCCTCTCACTCCCACCCTCACACTCTGACCCTCACACTGACACCCTCACACTGTCACGCTCACACTGTCACCCTCACACTCTCAGACTCCCACTTTCACCCTCACAATGTAAACCTCAGACTCTCACCCTCACACTCTCAGCCTCACAATCACCCTCACACTCTCACTCTCACACTCACACCCTCACAATATCACCCTCACACTCTCACCCTCACAATGTAACCCTCAGACTCTCACCATCACACTCTCACTCTCAAATTCACACCCTCACACGCACAGCCTCACACTCTTTCCCTCACTCTCACACCCTCAAACTCTCACCCTCACACTGTCAGCCTCACACTGTCACCCTCACACTCCCAACCACAAAGTTTCAACCTCACACTCTCAACCTCACAATCTCACCCTCAAATTCTCACCCTGAAACTCTGACCCTCACACTCTCACCCTCAAAATCTCACCCTCACACTGTCACACTCACAGTCTCATGGTTCCACTCTCACCCTCAAACAATCACCCTCATACTCTCACCCTCATACTCTCACCCTTACACTCTCACCCTCAAACTCTCACCTTCAAACTCTCACCCTCACACTCTCACGCTCACAATATCACCCTTACATTCTTGACCTCAAACTCTCACCCTCTCTTTCTCAACCTCACACTCTCATCCTCACACTCTCACACTCTCACGCTCACACTGTGACCCTCACACTGTCACCCTCACAATAGCCCCCTCACACTCTCACCCTTACTCTCTCAACCTCACACTCTGAACCTCGCAATCTCACCCTCAAACTCTCACCCGCACACTCTCACCCTCAGACTCTCACCCACAGACTCTCACACTCACACTCTCACCCTCACACTATCACCCTCACACTCTCACCCTCACACTTTCACCCTCACATTCTCACCCTAATACTCTCACCCTCACACACTCACCCTCACACTGAGTAGCTTACACTGTCACCCTCACACTGTCACCCTCACACTGTCACCCTCAATCTCTTACCCTCACACTCTCAACCTCAGACTCTCACCCTTACACTTTCACCCTCACACTCTCACCCTCACACTCTCACTCTCACACTCTCACCCTCACAATCCCACTCTCAAACTGTCACCCTCACACTCTCACCCTCACACTCCCACCTCAATCTGTCACCCTCTCACTCCCACCCTCACACTCTCACCCTCACACTGTCACCCTCACACTGTCACCCTCACACTCTCACCCTCAGCCTCTCACCCTCAGCCTCTCACCCTCACACTCTCAAACTCACACTCTCACCCTCAGACTTTCACCCTCACACTCTCACCCTCAAACTCGCAACCTCACACTCTCACCCTCATACTCTCACCCTTACACTCTCACCCTCAAACTCTCACCTTCAAACTCTCACCCTCAGACTCTCACCCTCACACTTTCACCCTCACACTCTCGACATCAAACTCTCACCCTCTCTCTCAACCTCACACTCTCATCCCCACACTCTCACATTCTCACGCTCACACTGTGACCCTAACACTGTCACCCTCACAATATCCCCCTCACACTCTCACCCTAACTCTCTCAACCTCACACTCTGAACCTCACACTCTCACCCTCAAACTCTCACCCTCAGACTATCACGCTCAGACGCTCACCCGCACACTCACACCCTCACACTATCACTCTCACAGTCTCACCCTCACACTTTCACCCTCACATTCTCACCCTCACACTCTCACCCTCACATTCCCACCTCAATCTGTCACCCTCACACTCCCACCCTCACACTCTGACCCTCACACTGACACCCTCACACTGTCACGCCCACACTGTCACCCTCACACTCTCACCCTCACACTCTCACCCTCAGCCTCTCACCCTCACACTCTCACCCTCACACTCTCATCCTCACACTGATACCCTCACAGTCTCACCCTTACAATCTCACCCTCAAACTCTCAACCACACTCTCTCACACTCACCCTGTCACCCTCACACTGTCAGCCTCAAACTCTCACCCTCACACTCACACCCTCACTCTCTCACCCTCGCACTCTCACCCTTACACCCTGACCCTCACACTCTCACCCTCACACTCTCACACTTACACTCTCACCATCAAACTCTCACACTTACACTCTCACCCTCACAATCTCACACTTACACTCTCAACCTCACACTCTCACCCTCACACTCTCACAGTTACACTCTCACCCTCACACTCTCAAACTCACACTCTCACCCTCACACTCTCACCCTCACAATCTCACCATCAATCTCTCAACCTCACACTGTCACCCTCATTCTCACCGTCACACTCTCACCCTCAAAATCTCAACCACACACTCTCACAGTCACACTCTCACCCTCACACTATCTCCCTCACACTCTCGCCCTCACACGCACAGCCTCACACTCTCTCCCTCACACTCACAACCTCAAACTCTCACCGTCACACTCTCAGCCTCACACTGTCACCCTCACACCCCCAACCACAAAGTCTCAACCTCACACTCTCAACCTCACAATCTCACCCTCACACTGTCACACTCACACTCTCATGGTTCCACTCTCACCCTCAAACTGACACACTCACACTCTCACCCTCAAAATCTCAACCACACACTCTCACTCACACGCTCACCCTCACACTGTCTCCCTCACACTCTCACCACCACACGCACAGCCTCACACTCTCTCCCTCACTCTCACACCCTCAAACTCTCACCCTCACACTCCCAACCTCAAAGTCTCAACCTCACACTCTCACCCTCATACTCTCACCCTCATAATCTCACCCTTACACTCTCACCCTCAAACTCTCACCTTCAAACTCTCACCCTCACACTCTCACCCTCACACTCTCACCCTCACACTCTCGTCCTCAAACTCTCACCCTCTCTCTCTCAACCTCACACTCTCATCCTCACACTCTCACGCTAACACAGTGACGCTCACACTGTCACCGTCACAATATCCCCCTCACACTCTCACCCTAACTCTCTCAACCTCACACTCTGAACCTCACACTCTCACCCTCAGACTCTCACCCACAGACTCGCATACTCACACTCTCACCCTCAGACTCTCACCCTCACACAATCACCCTCACACTCTCACCCTCACACTTTCACCCTCACATTCTCACCCTAATACTCTCACACTCACACACTCACCCTCACACTGACTCCCTTACACTGTCACCCTCACACTGTCACCCTCACACTCTCACCCTCAAACTCTCACCCTCACACTCTCACTCTCAGACTCTCACCCTCACACTTTCACCCTCACACTCCCACCTCAATCTGACACCCTCTCACTCCCACCCTCACACTCTCACCCTCACACTGACACCCTCACACTGTCACGCTCACACTGTCACCCTCACACTCTCACCCTCAGCCTCTCACCCTCAGCCTCTCACCCTCACACTCTCACCCTCACACTCCCATCCTCACACTGACAGCCTCACAGTCTCACCCTCACACTCTCAACCTCAAACTCTAAACCACACACTCTCACACTCACACTCTCACCCTCACAATTTCTCCCTCACACTCTCACCCTCACACGCACAGCCTCACACTCTCCCTCACCCTCACACCCTCAAACTCTCACCCTCACAGTCTCAGCCTCACACTGTCACCCTCACACTCCCAACCACAAAGTTTCAACCTCACACTCTCAACCTCACAATCTCACCCTCAAATTCTCACCCTGAAACTCTAACCCTCACACTCTCACCCTCAAAATCTCACCCTCACACTGTCACACTCACAGTCTCATGGTTCCACTCTCACCCTCAAACTCACACACTCACACTATCACCCTCAAACAATCACCCTCATACTCTCACCCTCATACTCTCACCCTTACACTCTCAACCTCAAACTCTCACCTTCAAACACTCACCCTCACACTCTCACACTCAAACTATCACCCTCACACTCTCGACCACAAACTCTCACCCTCTCTTTCTCAACCTCACACTCTCATCCTCACACTCTCACACTCTCACGCTCACACTGTGACCCTCACACTGTCACCCTCACAATAGCACCCTCACACTCTCACCCTAACTCTCTCAACCTCACACACTGAACCTCTCACTCTCACCCTCAAACTCTCACCCTCACACTCTCACCCTCAGACTCTCACCCACAGACTCTCACACTCACACTCTCACCCTCACACTATCACCCTCACACTCTCACCCTCACACTTTCACCCTCACATTCTCACCCTAATACTCTCACCCTCACACACTCACCCTCACACTGAGTCGCTTACACTGTCACTCTCACACTGTCACCCTCACACTCTCACCCTCAAACTCTCACCCTCACACTCTCACCCTCAGGATCTCACCCTCACACTTTCACCCTCACACTCTCACCCTCACACTCTCACTCTCACACTCTCACTCTCACAATCCCACTCTCAAACTGTGACCCTCACACTCTCACCCTCACACTCCCACCTCAATCTGTCACCCTCTCACTCCCACCCTCACAATCTCACCCTTACACTGACACCCTCACACTGTCACCCTCACGCTGTCACCCTCACACTGTCACCCTCACACTCTCACCCTCAGCCTCTCACCCTCACACTCTCACCCTCACACTCTCACCCTCACACTCTCATCCTCACACTGACACCCCCACACTCTCCCCCTCAGACTGTCACCCTCACACTGTCACCCTCACACTCTCACCCTCAGCCTCTCACACTCACACTCTCACCCTCACACTCTCACCCTCACACTCACACCCTCACACTCTCACCCTCACACTCTCCCCCTCAGACTTTCACCCTCACACTCTCAACCTCACCCTCTCAACCTCACACTCACACCCTCACACTCTCACCCTCACACACTCACCCTCAGACTTTCACCCTCACACTCACCCTTACACTCTCACCCTCACACTCCCACCCTCACAAAGTCTCCCTCAGACTCTCACCCTCACACTCTCACCATCACAGTCTCACCATCACAATTTCACCCTCACACTCTCATCCTCACACTCCCACCCTCAAAAGTCTCCCTCAGACTCTCACCCTCACACTGTCACCCTCACACTCTCAGTCTCACACTCTCACCCTAACACTCCGACCCTCAAACTCTCTCACTCATACTCTCACCCTCACATTCTCACCCTCACACTGTCTCCATCACACTCTCACCCTCACACTCAGACCCTCACACTCTCACCCTCACACTCTCACGCTCACACTCTCATCCTCACAGTCACACCCTCAAACTCTCACCCTCACACTCTCACCCTCACACTCTCACCCTCACACTCTCACCCTCACACTCTCACCCTCACACTCTCAACCTCACACTCTCAACCTCACACTCACACCCTCACACTCTCACCCTCACACACTCACCCTCAGACTTTCACCCTCACACTCACCCTTACACTCTCACCCTCACACTCTCACCCTCACACTCTGAACCTCACCCTTCCACCCTCACAATCTCACCCTCACACTCCCACCCTCACAAAGTCTCCCTCAGACTCTCACCCTCAGACTCTCACCCTCACACTCTCACCCTCACACTCTCACCCTCACACTCTCACCCTCACACTCTCAACCTCACATTCTCAACCTCACACTCCCAACCTCACACCCTCAACCTCACACTCTCACACTCAAACTATCACCCTCACACTCTCGACCACAAACTCTCACCCTCTCTTTCTCAACCTCACACTCTCATCCTCACACTCTCACACTCTCACGCTCACACTGTGACCCTCACACTGTCACCCTCACAATAGCACCCTCACACTCTCACCCTAACTCTCTCAACCTCACACACTGAACCTCTCACTCTCACCCTCAAACTCTCACCCTCACACTCTCACCCTCAGACTCTCACCCACAGACTCTCACACTCACACTCTCACCCTCACACTATCACCCTCACACTCTCACCCTCACACTTTCACCCTCACATTCTCACCCTAATACTCTCACCCTCACACACTCACCCTCACACTGAGTCGCTTACACTGTCACCCTCACACTGTCACCCTCACACTCTCACCCTCAAACTCTCACCCTCACACTCTCACCCTCAGGATCTCACCCTCACACTTTCACCCTCACACTCTCACCCTCACACTCTCACTCTCACACTCTCACTCTCACAATCCCACTCTCAAACTGTGACCCTCACACTCTCACCCTCACACTCCCACCTCAATCTGTCACCCTCTCACTCCCACCCTCACAATCTCACCCTTACACTGACACCCTCACACTGTCACCCTCACGCTGTCACCCTCACACTGTCACCCTCACACTCTCACCCTCAGCCTCTCACCCTCACACTCTCACCCTCACACTCTCACCCTCACACTCTCATCCTCACACTGACACCCCCACACTCTCCCCCTCAGACTGTCACCCTCACACTGTCACCCTCACACTCTCACCCTCAGCCTCTCACACTCACACTCTCACCCTCACACTCTCACCCTCACACTCACACCCTCACACTCTCACCCTCACACTCTCCCCCTCAGACTTTCACCCTCACACTCTCAACCTCACCCTCTCAACCTCACACTCACACCCTCACACTCTCACCCTCACACACTCACCCTCAGACTTTCACCCTCACACTCACCCTTACACTCTCACCCTCACACTCCCACCCTCACAAAGTCTCCCTCAGACTCTCACCCTCACACTCTCACCATCACAGTCTCACCATCACAATTTCACCCTCACACTCTCATCCTCACACTCCCACCCTCAAAAGTCTCCCTCAGACTCTCACCCTCACACTGTCACCCTCACACTCTCAGTCTCACACTCTCACCCTAACACTCCGACCCTCAAACTCTCTCACTCATACTCTCACCCTCACATTCTCACCCTCACACTGTCTCCCTCACACTCTCACCCTCACACTCAGACCCTCACACTCTCACCCTCACACTCTCACGCTCACACTCTCATCCTCACAGTCACACCCTCAAACTCTCACCCTCACACTCTCACCCTCACACTCTCACCCTCACACTCTCACCCTCACACTCTCAACCTCACACTCTCAACCTCACACTCACACCCTCACACTCTCACCCTCACACACTCACCCTCAGACTTTCACCCTCACACTCACCCTTACACTCTCACCCTCACACTCTCACCCTCACACTCTGAACCTCACCCTTCCACCCTCACAATCTCACCCTCACACTCCCACCCTCACAAAGTCTCCCTCAGACTCTCACCCTCAGACTCTCACCCTCAGACTCTCACCCTCACACTCTCACCCTCACACTCTCACCCTCACACTCTCAACCTCACATTCTCAACCTCACACTCTCAACCTCACACCCTCAACCTCACACTCTCACCCTCACACTCTCAACCTCAAACTCTCACCCTCACACTCTCAAACGCTGACCCTCATGCTCAAACTCTCAACCTCACACTCTCACCCTCACACTCTCAGCCTCACACTCTCAAACTCACTATCACACCAACACATTCTTATCCTCAAACTCTCACACTCACCCTGTCACCCTCACACTGTCTCCCTCAAACTCTCACGCTCACACCGTCAGCCTCATACTTTCACCCTCATAAACTGACCCTCACACTCTCTCTCACATCTGACCCTCACACTCTCACCCTCACAATCCCAGCCTCACACTATCACACTCATACTCTCATGGTAGCACTCATCCTCAAACTCACACAATCTCACACTCACACTCTCACCTTCACACTCTCACCCTCAAAATCTCAACCTCACACTCTCACCCTCACACTCTCAACCTCACACTCTCACCATCACATTCTCAACCACACACTCTCATCCTCACCCTCTCACTCTCACACTCTCAAACTCAAACTCTCAGCCTCACACTCTCTCCGTCAAAATCTCAAACTCACACTCTCACTCTCACACTCTCAACCTCACACTCTCAACCTCACACTCTCAACTTCACACTCTCACCCTCACACACTCAACCTCAAAATCTCAACCTCAAACTCTCAAACTCACACCCTCACCCTCAAACTCTGAACCTCACACTCTCACCCGCACACTCTCAGCCTCACACTCTAACCCTCACACACTCAGCCTCACACTGACTCCCTCACACTGTCACCCTCACACTATCACCCTCACACTCTCACCCTCACACAGTCACCCTCACACTCTCACCCTCAAGCTCTCACCCTCACACCCTCACAGTATCACCCTCACACTCACACCCTCACACTGACTCCCTCACACTGTCACTCTCACACTCACATCCTGACACACTCACTCTCAAATTCACACCCTCACAATCTCACCATCACATTCTCTACCTCACACTCACATCCTCGCCCTCTCACCCTCAGACTCTCAAACTCAAACTCTCAGTCTCACACTCTCACCTTCACACTCTCACCCTCACACTCTCACCCTCACACTCTCACCCTCACACTCTCCCCCTCACACTCTCACAATCACACACACCCTCACACACTTACCCTCAAACTCTCAACCTCACACTCTCACCCTCACTCTCTCAACCTCACACTCTCACCCTCACTCTCTCATCCTCACCATCTCACCCTCACACTCTCAAAATCAAACTCTCAGCTTCACACTCTCACCCTCACACTCTCAACCTCACACTTTCAACCTCAAACTCTCAACCTCAAACTCTCAAACGCACACCCTCACGCTCAAACTCTCAACCTCACACTCTCACCCTCACACTCTCAGCCTCAGACTCTCACCCTCAATATTACGCCAACACACTCTTTGCCTCAAACTCTCACACTCACCCTGTCACCCTCACACTGTCTCCCTCAAACTCTCACGCTCACACTCTCAGCCTCATACATTCACCCTCATAAACTGACCCTCACAATCTCTCTCTCACATCTGACCCTCACACTCTCACCCTCAAACTCTCACCCTCACACTCTCACCCTCACAATCCCAGACTCACACTGTCACACTCATACTCTGATGGTAGCACTCAACCTCAAACTCACACACTCTCACCCTCACACTCTCACCCTCACACTCTCACCCTCACACTCTCACCCTCAAACTCTCACCCTCACACTGTCACCCACAAACTCTCAACCTCACACTCTCACCCTCACACTCCCAACCTCACACTCTCACCCTCACACTCTCACCCTCACACTGACTGCCTCACACTGTCACCCTCACACTATCACCCTCGCTCTCTCACCCTCACGCTGTCACCCTAACACTCCAACCCTCACCCTCTCACCCTCACACTCACACCATCACACTATCACCCTCACACTCTTACCCTCACACTCTCAACCTCACACTCTCATCCTCAACCTCTCAACCTTATACTCTCAAACTCAAACTCTCAGCCTCACACTCTCACCCTCACCCTCTCACCCTCATACTCTCAAACTCAAACTCTCAGAACCACTATCTCACCATCAAACTCTCAACCTCACACTCTCACCCTCACACTCTCACCCTCACACTCTCAACCTCTCACTCTCATCCTTACCCTCTAACCCTCAAGCTCTCAAACTCAAACTCTCAGCCTCACACTCTCACCCTCAAACTCTCAACCTCACACTCTCACCCTCACACTCTCACCCTCAAACTCTCACCCTCACACTCTCACCCTCAAACTCTCACCCTCTCACTATCACACTCAAACTCTCAACCTCACTCTCACCCTCACACTCTCAACCTCACACTCGCAACCTCACACTCTCAACCGCACACTCTCATCCTCATCCTCTCACCATCACACTGTCAAACTCAAAATCTCAGCCTCACACTCTCACCCTCAAACTCTCAAACTCACACTCTCACCCTAACATTCTCAACCACACACTCTCAACCTCACACTCTCACCCTCACACTCTCAATCTCCAACTCTCAACCTCAAACTCTCAACTGCACACCCTCACCCTCATACTCTCAACCTCACACTCTCACCCTCACACTCTCAGCCTCACACTCTCTCCCTCACTCTCAAACCCTCACACTCTCATCCTCAAACTCACACACTCACCCTGTCACCCTCACACTTTCTCCCTCAAAATCTCACCCTCACACTCTCAGCCTCATACTTTCACCCTCATACACTGACCCTCACACTCTCACTCTCACAACTGACCCTCAAACTCTCACCCTCAAACTCTCATCCTAACACTCTCACCCTCACAATCTCAGCCTCACACTGTCACACACATACTCTCATGGTTCCACTCACCCTCAAACTCACACACACTCATGCTCACACTCTCACCCTCAAACTCTCAGACTCACAATCTCACCCTCACACTCTCAAACTCAAACTCTCAACTTCACACTCTCACCCTCACAATCTCACCCTCACAATCTCATCCAAACACTCTCATCCTCACACTCTCACCCTCACATTCTCACCCTCACGCTGACTGCCTCACACTGTCACCCTCACACTCTCACCCTCACACACTCACCCTCACACTCCAACCCTCACACTCCCACCATCAAACTGTCACCCTCACACTCTCACCCTTACACTCTCACCCTCAAAATCTCACCCTCACACTCTCACCCTCACACTCTCATCCTCACACTCTCACCCTCAAACACTCAACCTCACACTCTTACCCTCAAACTCTCAATCTCATACTCTCACCCTCACAATCTCAACCTCACACTCTCATCCTCACAATCTCAACCTCACACTATCACCCTCACACTCACCCTCAAACTCTCACCCTCACACTCTCACACACAAACTCTCACCCTCACACTCTCACTCTCAATCTCTCAACCTTACACTCTCAACCTCAAACTCTCAACCTCACACTCTCACCCTCACAATCTCACCCTCACAATCTCATTTTCACACTCTCAACCTCACATTCTCACCCTCAAACTCTCACCCACACACTGTCACCCTCACACTGTCAACCTCACACTCTCACCCTCACACTCTCACCATGACACTGCCACCCTCACACTCTCAACCTCACACTCTAACCCTCATACTTTCACCCTCACACATTCATTCTCACCTCTTACCCTCACACTCTCACCCTCAAACTCTCACACTTAAATTCTCATCCCCAGAATCTCAGACTCTCTCTCTCACCCTCACATTCTCACCCTCACGCTGACGCTCTCATACTGTCACCATCACACTCTCACCCTCACACACTCACCCTCACACTCCAACCCTCACACTCCCACCATCAAACTGTAACCCTCACACTCTCATCCTTACACTCTCACCCTCAAAATCTCACCCTCACACTCTAACCCTCACTCTCTCACCCTCACACACTCATCCTCACACTCTCAAACTCAAACTCTCAGCCTCACATTCTCACCCTCAAACTCTCAACCTCACACTCTCACCCTCAAACTCTCAACCTCACACTCTCACCCTCACACTCTCAATCTCACACTCTCAACCTCACACTCTCAACCTCTCACTCTCAACCTTAAACTCTCAACCTCAAACTCTCAACCTCAAACCCTCACTCTCAAACTCTCAACCTCACACTCTCACCCTCACACTCTCACCCTCACTCTCTCACCCTCACACTCTCACCCTCACTATCACACCCTCACACTCTCATCCTCACACTCTCAAACTCAAACTCTCAGCCTCACACTCTCACCCTCATCTCTCAACCTCAACACTCTCACCCTCAAACTCTCAACCTCACACTCTCAACCTCTCACTCTCAACCTCAAACTCTCAACCTCAAACTCTCAACCTCACACCCTCACCCTCAAACTCTCAACCTCACACTCTCACCCTCACACTCTCACCCTCACTCTCTCACCCTCTCACTCTCACCCTCAAACTCTCACACTCACCCTGTCACCCTCACACTGTCTCCCTCAAACTCTCAAACTCACACTCAGCCTCGTACTCTCACCCTCATACACTGAACCTCACAGACTCACTCTCACATCTGACCCTCACACTCTCACCCTCAAACTCTCACCCTCACACTCTCACCCTCACAATCTCAACCTCACACTGTCACACATATTCTCATGGTTCCACTCACCCTCAAACTCACACACTCTCACGCTCACACTCTCACCCTCAAACTCTCACCCTCACACTCTCACCCTCACACTCAACCTCACACTCTCATCCTCACCCTCTAACTCTCAAACTCTCAGCCTCACACTCACCCTCAAACTCTCAACCTCACACTCTTACCCTCACACTCTCACCCTCACAGTCTCACCCTCACACTCTCACCCTCAAACTCTCACCCTCACACTATCACACTCAAACTCTCACCCTCACACACTCACCCTCAAACTCTCAACCTCACTCTCACCCTCACACTCTCAACCTCACACTCGCACCCTCACACTCTCAACCGCACACTCTCATCCTCATCCTCTCACCCTCACACTGTCAAACTCAAAATCTCGGCCTCACACTCAAACCCTCAAACTCTCAACCTCACACTCTCACCCTCACAATCTCAACCACAGACCATCAACCTCACACTCTCACCCTCACACTCTCAACATCAAACTCTCAAACTCAAACTCTCAACCGCACACCCTCACCCTCATACTCTCAACCTCAGACTCTAAACCTCACACTCTCAGCCTCACACTCTCTCCCTCACTCTCACACCCTCACACTCTCATCCTCAAACTCTCACACTCACCCTGTCACCATCACACTTTCTCCCTCAAAATCTCACCCTCACACTCTCAGCCTCATAATTTCACCCTCATACACTGACACTCACACTCTCACACTCACAACTGACCCTCACAATCTCACCCTCAAACTCTCACCCTAACACTCTCACCCTCACAATCTCAGCCTCACACTGTCACACTCATAGTCTCATGATTCCACTCACCCTCAAACTCACACACACTCACCCTCACACTCTCACCCTCAAACTCTCACACTCACAATCTCACCCTCACACTCTCAACCACAAACTCTCATCCTCACCCTCTCACCCTCAAACTCTCAAACTCAAACTCTCAACTTCACACTCTCACCCTCGCAATCTCACCCTCACAATCTCATCCTCACACTCTCAACCTGACACTCTCACCCTCACATTCTCACCCTCACGCTGACTCCCTCAAACTGTCACCCTCACACTCTCACCCTCACACACTCACCCTCACACACCAACCCTCACACTCCCACCATCAAACTGTCACCCTCACACTCTCACCCTTACAATCTCACCCTCAAAATCTCACCCTCACACTCTCAACCTCAAACTCTCACCCTCACACTGTCACCCTCACACTGTCAACCTCACACTCTCACCCTCACACTCTCACCATGACACTGCCAAACTCACACTCTCAACCTCATTCTCTAACCCTCATACTTTCACCCTCACACATTCATTCTCACCTCTGACCCTCACACTCTCACCCTCAAACTCTCACCCCCAGAATCTCAGACTCTCTCACCCTCACACGCTCAACCTCAAACTCTCACACTCACATTCTCACCCTCACGCTGACTCCCTCACACTGTCACCCTCACACTCTCACCCTCACACACTCACCCTCACATTCCAACCCTCACACTCCCACCATCAAACTGTAACACTCACACTCTCATCCTTTCACTCTCACCCTCAAAATCTCACCCTCACACTCTAACCCACACTCTCTCACCCTCACACACTCATCATCACACTCTCAAACTCAAACTCTTAGCCTCACACTCTCACCCTCAAACTCTCAACCTCACACTCTCACCCTCAAACTCTCAACCTCACACTCTCACCCTCACACTCTCAACCTCACACTCTCAACCTCACACTCTCAACCTCTCACTCTCAACCTCAAAAACTCAACCTCAAACTCTCAACCTCACACCCTCACCCTCAAACTCTCAAACTCAAACTCTCAGCCCCACACTCTCACCCTCAAACTCTCAACCTCAACACTCTCACCCTCAAACTCTCAACTTCACACTCTCACCCTCACACTCTCAACCTCACACTCTCAACCTCTCACTCTCAACCTCAAACTCTAAACCTCAAACTCTCAACCTCAAACCCTCACCCTCAAACTCTCAATTTCACTCTCACCCTCACACTCTCAACCTCAAACTCTCACCCTCAAACTCTAAACCGCACACTCTCATCCTCATCCTCTCACCCTCACACTGTCAAACTCAAAATCTCAGCCTCACACTCTCACCCTCAAACTTTCAACCTCACACTCTCACCCTCACATTCTCAACCTCACACTCTCAACCTCACACTCTCACCCTCACACTCAACCTCAAACTCTCAACCTCAAACTCTCAACCACACACCCTCACCCTCAAACTCTCAACCTCACACTCTCATGCTCACAATCTAAGCCTCACACTCTCTCCCTCACTCTCACACCCTCACACTCTCATCCTCAAACTCTCACACTCACCCTGTCACACTCATACTTTTTCCCTCAAAATCTCACCCTCACACTCTCAGCCTCATACTTTCACCCTCATACACTGAGCCTCACACTCTCAATCTCACAACTGACCCTCACACTCTCACCCTCAAACTCTCACCCTAACACTCTCACCCTCACAATCTCAGCCTCACACTGTCAGACTCATACTCTCATGGTTCCACACACCCTCAAATTCACACACTCTCACCCTCACACTCTCAAACTCAAACTCTCATCCTCACACTCTCACACTCACACTCTCAACCACACACTCTCATCCTCACCCTCTCACCCTCACACTCTCAAACTCAAGCTCTCAGCCTCACACTCACCCTCAAACTCTCAACCTCACACTCTCACCCTCACACTTTCAACCTCAAACTCTCAACCTCAAACTCTCAAACGCACACCCTCACGCTCAAACTCTCAACCTCACACTCTCACCCTCACACTCTCAGCCTCAGACTCTCACCCACAATATCACACCAACACACTCTTTGCCTCAAACTCTCACACTCACCCTGTCACCCTCACACTGTCTCCCTCAACCTCTCACGCTCACACTCTCAGCCTCATACTTTCACCCTCATAAACTGACCCTCACACTCTCTCTCTCACATCTGACCCTCACACTCTCACCCTCAAACTCTCACCCTCACACTCTCACCCTCACAATCCCAGCCTCACAATGTCACACCCATACTCTGATGGTAGCACTCAACCTCAAACTCACACACTCTCACCCTCACACTCTCACCCTCACACTCTCACCCTCACACTCTCACCCTCAAACTATCACCCTCACACTGTCACCCACAAACTCTCAACCTCACACTCTCACCCTCACACTCCCAACCTCACACTCTCACCCTCACATTCTCAACCACACACTCTCATCCTCACCCTCTCACTCTCACACTCTCAAACTCAAACTCTCAGCCTCACACTCTCTCCGTTAAAATCTCAACCTCACACTCTCACCCCCACACTCTCAACCTCACACTCTCAACCTCACACTCTCACCCTCACACTCTCAACCTCAAACTCTCAACCGCTCACCCTCACCCTCAAACTCTCAACCTAACACTCTCACCCTCCCGCTCTCAGCCTCACACTCTCACCCTCACTCTCACACCCTCACACTCTCATCCTCAAACTCTCACACTCACCCTGTCACCCTCACAATGTCTCCCTCAAACTATCACCCTCTCACTCTCAGCCTCATACTTTCACCCTCATACACTGACTTTCACACTCTCACTCTCACATCTGAACCTTACACTCTCATCCTCACCCTCTCACCCTCACACTCTCAAACTCAAACTCTCAGCCTCAAACTCTCACCCTCAAACTCTCAACCTCACACAATCACCCTCACACTCTCACCCTCAAACTCTCAAACTCACACTCTCACCCTCACACTCTCAACCTCACACTCTCACCCTCAAACTCTCACCCTCAACGTCTCAACATCACACTCTCACACTCAAACTCTCAGCCTCACACTCTCACCCTCACACTCTCACACTCACACTCTCACCCAAACACTGACTCCCTCACACTGTCACCCTCACACTATCACCCTCGCTCTCTCACCCTCATGCTGTCACCCTCACACTCCAACCCTCACCCTCTCAACCTCACACTCACACCCTCACACTATCACCCTCACACTCTTACCCTCACACTGACTCCCTCACACTGTCACCCTCACACTCACATCCTGACACACTCAATCTCAAATTCACACCCTCAAAATCTCACCATCACATTGTCACCCTCAAACTCTCACCCTCACACTCTTACCCTCACACTCTCAACCTCACACTCTCATCCTCAACCTCTCAACCTTATACTCTCAAACTCAAACTCTCAGCATCACACTCTCACCCTCACACTCTCACCCTCACACTCTCAAACTCAAACTCTCAGAATCACACTCTCACCCTCAAACTCTCAACCTCACACTCTCACCCTCACACTCTCACCCACAAACTCTCACCCTCACACTCTCACACTCAAACTCTCACCCTCACACTATCACACTCAAACTCTCACCCTCACACTCTCACCGTCAAACTCTCAACCTCACTCTCACCCTCACACTCTCAACCTCACACTCGCACCCTCACACTCTCAACCGCACACTCTCATCCTCATCCTCTCACCATCACACTGTCAAACTCAAAATCTCAGCCTCACACTCTCACCCTCAAACTCTCAACCTCACACTCTCACCCTAACATTCTCAGCCACACACTCTCAACCTCACACTCTCACCCTCACATTCTCAACCTCAAACTTTCAACCTCAAACTCTCAACTGCACACCCTCACCCTCATACTCTCAACCTCACACTCTCACCCTCACACTCTCAGCCTCACACTCTCTCCCTCACTCTCACGCCCTCACACTCTCATCCTCAAACTCTCACACTCACCCTGTCACCCACACACTTTCTCCCTCAAAATCTCACCCTCACACTCTCAGCCTCATACTTTCACCCTCATACACTGACCCTCACACTCTCACTCTCACAACTGACCCTCACACTCTCACACTCAAACTCTCATCCTAACACTCTCACCCTCACAATCTCAGCCTCACACTGTCACACTCATACTCTCATGGTTCCACTCACCCTCATACTCACACACACTCACCCTCACAATCTCACTCTCAAACTCTCACACTCACAATCTCACCCTCACAATCTCATCCTCACACTCTCAACCTCACACTCTCACCCTCACATTCTCACCCTCACGCTGACTGCCTCACACTGTCACCCTCACACTCTCACCCTCACACACTCACCCTCACACTCCAACCCTCACACTCCCACCATCAAACTGTCACCCTCACACTCTCACCCTTAAACTCTCACCTTCAAAATCTCACCCTCACACTCTCACCCTCACTCTCTCACCCTCACACTCTCATCCTCACACTCTCATACTCAAACTCTCAGCCTCACTCTCTCACCCTCAAACTCTCAACCTCACACTCTCACCCTCACACTCTCAACCTCACACTCTCACCCTCAAACTCTCAATCTCACACTCTCACCCTCACAATCTCAACCTCACACTCTCATCCTCACACTCTCACCCTCACACTCTCAGCCTCACACTCACCCTCAAACTCTCACCCTCACACTCTCACACACAAACTCTCACCCTCACACTCTCACTCTCAAACTCTCAACCTTACACTCTCAACCTCAAATTCTCAACCTCACACTCTCACCCTCACAATCTCACCCTCACAATCTCATTTTCACACTCTCAACCTCACAATCTCACCCTCAAACTCTCACCCACACACTGTCACCCTCACACTGTCAACCTCACACTCTCACCCTCACACTCTCACCATGACACTGCCACCCTCACACTCTCAACCTCACACTCTAACCCTCATACTTTCACCCTCACACATTCATTCTCACCTCTGACCCTCACAATCTCACCCTCAAACTCTCACGCTTAAATTCTCATCCCCAGAATCTCAGACTCTCTCTCTCACCCTCACATGCTCAACCTCACACTCTCACCCTCACAATCTCACCCTCACAATCTCATTTTCACACTCTCAACCTCACAATCTCACCCTCAAACTCTCACCCACACACTGTCACCCTCACACTGTCAACCTCACACTCTCACCCTCACACTCTCACCATGACACTGCCACCCTCACACTCTCAACCTCACACTCTAACCCTCATACTTTCACCCTCACACATTCATTCTCACCTCTGACCCTCACACTCTCACCCTCAAACTCTCACGCTTAAATTCTCATTCCCAGAATCTCAGACTCTCTCTCTCACCCTCACATGCTCAACCTCAAACTCTCAGCCTCACATTCTCACCCTCACGCTGACGCTCTCACACTGTCACCATTACAGTCTCACCCTCACACACTCACCCTCACACTCCAACCCTCACACTCCCACCATCAAACTGTAACCCTCACACTCTCATCCTTACACTCTCACCCTCAAAATCTCACCCTCACACTCTAACCCTCACTCTCTCACCCTCACACACTCATCCTCACACTCTCAAACCCAAACTCTCAGCCTCACACTCTCACCCTCAAACTCTCAACCTCACACTCTCACCCTCAAACTCTCAACCTCACACTCTCACCCTCACAGTCTCAGTCTCACACTCTCAACCTCACACTCTCAACCTCTCACTCTCAACCTTAAACTCTCAACCTCAAACTCTCAACCTCAAACCCTCACCCTCAAACTCTGAAACCTCACACTCTCACCCTCACACTCTCACCCTCACTCTCTCACCCTCACACTCTCACCCTCACTATCACACCCTCACACTCTCATCCTCACACTCTCAAACTCAAACTCTCAGCCTCACACTCTCACCCTCATCTCTCAACCTCAACACTCTCAACCTCAAACTCTCAACCTCAAACTCTCAACCTCACACCCTCACCCTCAAACTCTCAACTTCACTCTCACCCTCACACTCTCAACCTCAAACTCTCAACCTCACTCTCACCCTCACACTCTCAACTTCACACTCGCACCCTCACACTCTCAACCGCACACTCTCATCCTCATCCTCTCACCCTCACACTGTCAAACACAAAATCTCAGCCTCACACTCTCACCCTCAAACTCTCAACCTCACACTCTCACCATAACATTCTCAACCACACACTCTCAACCTCACACTCTCACCCTCACACTCTCAACCTCAAACTCTCAACCGCACACCCTCACCCTCATACTCTCAACCTCACACTCTCACCCTCACACTCTCAGCCTCACACTCTCTCCCTCACTCTCACGCCCTCACACTCTCATCCTCAAACTCTCACACTCACCCTGTCACCCACACACTTTCTCCCTCAAAATCTCACCCTCACACTCTCAGCCTCATACTTTCACCCTCATACACTGACCCTCACACTCTCACTCTCACAACTGACCCTCACACTCTCACCCTCAAACTCTCATCCTAACACTCTCACCCTCACAATCTCAGCCTCACACTGTCACACTCATACTCTCATGGTTCCACTCACCCTCAAACTCACACACACTCACCCTCACACTCTCACCGTAAAACTCTCACACTCACAATCTCACCCTCACACTCTCAAACTCAAACTCTCAACTTCACACTCTCACCCTCACAATCTCACCCTCACAATCTCATCCTCACACTCTCAACCTCACAATCTCACCCTCAAACTCTCACCCACACACTGTCACCCTCACACTGTCAACCTCACACTCTCACCCTCACACTCTCACCATGACACTGCCACCCTCACACTCTCAACCTCACACTCTAACCCTCATACTTTCACCCTCACACATTCATTCTCACCTCTGACCCTCACACTCTCACCCTCAAACTCTCACGCTTAAATTCTCATCCCCAGAATCTCAGACTCTCTCTCTCACCCTCACATGCTCAACCTCAAACTCTCAGCCTCACATTCTCACCCTCACGCTGACGCTCTCACACAGTCACCATTACAGTCTCACCCTCACACACTCACCCTCACACTCCAAACCTCACACTCCCACCATCAAACTGTAACCCTCACACTCTCATCCTTACACTCTCACCCTCAAACTCTCATCCTAACACTCTCACCCTCACAATCTCAGCCTCACACTGTCACACTCATACTCTCATGGTTCCACTCACCCTCAAACTCACACACACTCACCCTCACACTCTCACCCTCAAACTCTCACACTCACAATCTCACCCTCACACTCTCAAACTCAAACTCTCAACTTCACACTCTCACCCTCACAATCTCACCCTCACAATCTCATCCTCACACTCTCAACCTCAAACTCTCACCCTCACATTCTCACCCTCACGCTGACTGCCTCACACTGTCACCCTCACACTCTCACCCTCACACACTCACCCTCACACTCCAACCCTCACACTCCCACCATCAAACTGTCACCCTCACACTCTCACCCTTACACTCTCACCTTCAAAATCTCACCCTCACACTCTCACCCTCACTCTCTCACCCTCACACTCTCATCCTCACACTCTCAAACTCAAACTCTCAGCCTCACTCTCTCACCCTCAAACTCTCAACCTCACACTCTCACCCTCATACTCTCAGCCTCACAATCTCACCCTCAAACTCTCAATCTCACACTCTCACCCTCACAATCTCAACCTCACACTCTCATCCTCACACTCTCACCCTCACACTCTCAGCCTCACACTCACCCTCAAACTCTCACCCTCACACTCTCACACACAAACTCTCACCCTCACACTCTCACTCTCAAACTCTCAACCTTACACTCTCAACCTCAAATTCTCAACCTCACACTCTCACCCTCACAATCTCACCCTCACAATCTCATTTTCACACTCTCAACCTCACAATCTCACCCTCAAACTCTCACCCACACACTGTCACCCTCACACTGTCAACCTCACACTCTCACCCTCACACTCTCACCATGACACTGCCACCCTCACACTCTCAACCTCACACTCTAACCCTCATACTTTCACCCTCACACATTCATTCTCACCTCTGACCCTCACACTCTCACCCTCAAACTCTCACGCTTAAATTCTCATTCCCAGAATCTCAGACTCTCTCTCTCACCCTCACATGCTCAACCTCAAACTCTCAGCCTCACATTCTCACCCTCACGCTGACGCTCTCACACTGTCACCATCACAGTCTCACCCTCACACACTCACCCTCACACTCCAACCCTCACACTCCCACCATCAAACTGTAACCCTCACACTCTCATCCTTGCACTCTCACCCTCAAAATCTCACCCTCACACTCTAACCCTCACTCTCTCACCCTCACACACTCATCCTCACACTCTCAAACCCAAACTCTCAGCCTCACACTCTCACCCTCAAACTCTCAACCTCACACTCTCGCCCTCAAACGCTAACCTCACACTCTCACCCTCACAGTCTCAATCTCACACTCTCAACCTCACACTCTCAACCTCTCACTCTCAACCTTAAACTCTCAACCTCAAACTCTCAACCTCAAACCCTCACCCTCAAACTCTGAAACCTCACACTCTCACCCTCACACTCTCACCCTCACTCTCTCACCCTCACACTCTCACCCTCACTATCACACCCTCACACTCTCATCCTCACACTCTCAAACTCAAACTCTCAGCCTCACACTCTCACCCTCATCTCTCAACCTCAACACTCTCAACCTCAAACTCTCAACCTCAAACTCTCAACCTCACACCCTCACCCTCAAACTCTCAACTTCACTCTCACCCTCACACTCTCAACCTCAAACTCTCAACCTCACTCTCACCCTCACATTCTCAACTTCACACTCGCACCCTCACACTCTCAACCGCACACTCTCATCCTCATCCTCTCACCCTCACACTGTCAAACACAAAATCTCAGCCTCACACTCTCACCCTCAAACTCTCAACCTCACACTCTCACCATAACATTCTCAACCACACACTCTCAACCTCACACTCTCACCCTCACACTCTCAACCTCAAACTCTCAACCGCACACCCTCACCCTCATACTCTCAACCTCACACTCTCACCCTCACACTCTCAGCCTCACACTCTCTCCCAAACTCTCACGCCCTCACACTCTCATCCTCAAACTCTCACACTCACCCTGTCACCCACACACTTTCTCCCTCAAAATCTCACCCTCACACTCTCAGCCTCATACTTTCACCCTCATACACTGACCCTCACACTCTCACTCTGACAACTGACCCTCACACTCTCACCCTCAAACTCTCATCCTAACACTCTCACCCTCACAATCTCAGCCTCACACTGTCACACTCATACTCTCATGGTTCCACTCACCCTCAAACTCACACACACTCACCCTCACACTCTCACCCTCAAACTCTCACACTCACAATCTCACCCTCACACTCTCAAACTCAAACTCTCAACTTCACACTCTCACCCTCACAATCTCACCCTCACAATCTCATCCTCACACTCTCAACCTCACACTCTCACCCTCACATTCTCACCCTCACGCTGACTGCCTCACACTGTCACCCTCACACTCTCACCCTCACACACTCACCCTCACACTCCAACCCTCACACTCCCACCATCAAACTGTCACCCTCACACTCTCACCCTTACACTCTCACCTTCAAAATCTCACCCTCACACTCTCACCCTCACTCTCTCACCCTCACACTCTCATCCTCACACTCTCATACTCAAACTCTCAGCCTCACTCTCTCACCCTCAAACTCTCAACCTCACACTCTCACCCTCATACTCTCAACCTCACAATCTCACCCTCAAACTCTCAATCTCACACTCTCACCCACACAATCTCAACCTCACACTCTCATCCTCACACTCTCACCCTCACACTCTCAGCCTCACACTCACCCTCAAACTCTCACCCTCACACTCTCACACACAAACTCTCACCCTCACACTCTAACTCTCAAACTCTCAAACTTACACTCTCAACCTCAAATTCTCAACCTCACACTCTCACCCTCACAATCTCACCCTCACAATCTCATTTTCACACTCTCAACCTCACAATCTCACCCTCAAACACTCACCCACACACTGTCACCCTCACACTGTCAACCTCACACTCTCACCCTCACACTCTCACCATGACACTGCCACCCTCACACTCTCAACCTCACACTCTAACCCTCATACTTTCACCCTCACACATTCATTCTCACCTCTGACCCTCACACTCTCACCCTCAAACTCTCACGCTTAAATTCTCATCCCCAGAATCTCAGACTCTCTCTCTCACCCTCACATGCTCAACCTCAAACTCTCAGCCTCACATTCTCATCCTCACGCTGACGCTCTCACACTGTCACCATCACAGTCTCACCCTCACACACTCACCCTCACACTCCAACCCTCACACTCCCACCATCAAACTGTAACACTCACACTCTCATCCTTACACTCTCACCCTCAAAATCTCACCCTCACACTCTAACCCTCACTCTCTCACCCTCACACACTCTTCCTCACTCTCTCACCCTCACACTCTCACCCTCACTCTCTCACCCTCACACTCTCACCCTCACTATCACACCCTCACACTCTCATCCTCACACTCTCAAACTCAAACTCTCTGCCTCACACTCTCACCCTCATCTCTCAACCTCAACACTCTCAACCTCAAACTCTCAACCTCAAACTCTCAACCTCACACCCTCACCCTCAAACTCTCAACTTCACTCTCACCCTCACACTCTCAACCTCAAACACTCAACCTCACTCTCACCCTCACACTCTCAACTTCACACTCGCACCCTCACACTCTCAGCCTCACACTCTCTCCCAAACTCTCACGCCCTCACACTCTCATCCTCAAACTCTCACACTCACCCTGTCACCCACACACTTTCTCCCTCAAAATCTCACCCTCACACTCTCAGCCTCATACTTTCACCCTCATACACTGACCCTCACACTCTCACTCTGACAACTGACCCTCACACTCTCACCCTCAAACTCTCATCCTAACACTCTCACCCTCACAATCTCAGCCTCACACTGTCACACTCATACTCTCATGGTTCCACTCACCCTCAAACTCACACACACTCACCCTCACACTCTCACCCTCAAACTCTCACACTCACAATCTCACCCTCACACTCTCAAACTCAAACTCTCAACTTCACACTCTCACCCTCACAATCTCACCCTCACAATCTCATCCTCACACTCTCAACCTCACACTCTCACCCTCACATTCTCACCCTCACGCTGACTGCCTCACACTGTCACCCTCACACTCTCACCCTCACACACTCACCCTCACACTCCAACCCTCACACTCCCACCATCAAACTGTCACCCTCACACTCTCACCCTTACACTCTCACCTTCAAAATCTCACCCTCACACTCTCACCCTCACTCTCTCACCCTCACACTCTCATCCTCACACTCTCAAACTCAAACTCTCAGCCTCACTCTCTCACCCTCAAACTCTCAACCTCACACTCTCACCCTCATACTCTCAACCTCACAATCTCACCCTCAAACTCTCAATCTCACACTCTCACCCTCACAATCTCAACCTCACACTCTCATCCTCACACTCTCACCCTCACACTCTCAGCCTCACACTCACCCTCAAACTCTCACCCTCACACTCTCACACACAAACTCTCACCCTCACACTCTCACTCTCAAACTCTCAACCTTACACTCTCAACCTCAAATTCTCAATCTCACACTCTCACCCTCACAATCTCAACCTCACACTCTCATCCTCACACTCTCACCCTCACACTCTCAGCCTCACACTCACCCTCAAACTCTCACCCTCACACTCTCACACACAAACTCTCACCCTCACACTCTCACTCTCAAACTCTCAACCTTACACTCTCAACCTCAAATTCTCAACCTCACACTCTCACCCTCACAATCTCACCCTCACAATCTCATTTTCACACTCTCAACCTCACAATCTCACCCTCAAACTCTCACCCACACACTGTCACCCTCACACTGTCAACCTCACACTCTCACCCTCACACTCTCACCATGACACTGCCACCCTCACACTCTCAACCTCACACTCTAACCCTCATACTTTCACCCTCACACATTCATTCTCACCTCTGACCCTCACACTCTCACCCTCAAACTCTCACGCTTAAATTCTCATCCCCAGAATCTCAGACTCTCTCTCTCACCCTCACATGCTCAACCTCAAACTCTCAGCCTCACATTCTCACCCTCACGCTGACGCTCTCACACTGTCACCATCACAGTCTCACCCTCACACACTCACCCTCACACTCCAACCCTCACACTCCCACCATCAAACTGTAACACTCACACTCTCATCCTTACACTCTCACCCTCAAAATCTCACCCTCACACTCTAACCCTCACTCTCTCACCCTCACACACTCTTCCTCACTCTCTCACCCTCACACTCTCACCCTCACTCTCTCACCCTCACACTCTCACCCTCACTATCACACCCTCACACTCTCATCCTCACACTCTCAAACTCAAACTCTCTGCCTCACACTCTCACCCTCATCTCTCAACCTCAACACTCTCAACCTCAAACTCTCAACCTCAAACTCTCAACCTCACACCCTCACCCTCAAACTCTCAACTTCACTCTCACCCTCACACTCTCAACCTCAAACACTCAACCTCACTCTCACCCTCACACTCTCAACTTCACACTCGCACCCTCACACTCTCAACCGCACACTCTCATCCTCATCCTCTCACCCTCACACTGTCAAACACAAAATCTCAGCCTCACACTCTCACCCTCAAACTCTCAACCTCACACTCTCACCATAACATTCTCAACCACACACTCTCAACCTCACACTCTCACCCTCACACTCTCAACCTCAAACTCTCAACCGCACACCCTCACCCTCATACTCTCAACCTCACACTCTCACCCTCACACTCTCAGCCTCACACTCTCTCCCAAACTCTCACGCCCTCACACTCTCATCCTCAAACTCTCACACTCACCCTGTCACCCACACACTTTCTCCCTCAAAATCTCACCCTCACACTCTCAGCCTCATACTTTCACCCTCATACACTGACCCTCACACTCTCACTCTGACAACTGACCCTCACACTCTCACCCTCAAACTCTCATCCTAACACTCTCACCCTCACAATCTCAGCCTCACACTGTCACACTCATACTCTCATGGTTCCACTCACCCTCAAACTCACACACACTCACCCTCACACTCTCACCCTCAAACTCTCACACTCACAATCTCACCCTCACACTCTCAAACTCAAACTCTCAACTTCACACTCTCACCCTCACAATCTCACCCTCACAATCTCATCCTCACACTCTCAACCTCACACTCTCACCCTCACATTCTCACCCTCACGCTGACTGCCTCACACTGTCACCCTCACACTCTCACCCTCACACACTCACCCTCACACTCCAACCCTCACACTCCCACCATCAAACTGTCACCCTCACACTCTCACCCTTACACTCTCACCTTCAAAATCTCACCCTCACACTCTCACCCTCACTCTCTCACCCTCACACTCTCATCCTCACACTCTCATACTCAAACTCTCAGCCTCACTCTCTCACCCTCAAACTCTCAACCTCACACTCTCACCCTCATACTCTCAACCTCACAATCTCACCCTCAAACTCTCAATCTCACACTCTCACCCTCACAATCTCAACCTCACACTCTCATCCTCACACTCTCACCCTCACACTCTCAGCCTCACACTCACCCTCAAACTCTCACCCTCACACTCTCACACACAAACTCTCACCCTCACACTCTAACTCTCAAACTCTCAAACTTACACTCTCAACCTCAAATTCTCAACCTCACACTCTCACCCTCACAATCTCACCCTCACAATCTCATTTTCACACTCTCAACCTCACAATCTCACCCTCAAACTCTCACCCACACACTGTCACCCTCACACTGTCAACCTCACACTCTCACCCTCACACTCTCACCATGACACTGCCACCCTCACACTCTCAACCTCACACTCTAACCCTCATACTTTCACCCTCACACATTCATTCTCACCTCTGACCCTCACACTCTCACCCTCAAACTCTCACGCTTAAATTCTCATCCCCAGAATCTCAGACTCTCTCTCTCACCCTCACATGCTCAACCTCAAACTCTCAGCCTCACATTCTCACCCTCACGCTGACGCTCTCACACTGTCACCATCACAGTCTCACCCTCACACACTCACCCTCACACTCCAACCCTCACACTCCCACCATCAAACTGTAACACTCACACTCTCATCCTTACACTCTCACCCTCAAAATCTCACCCTCACACTCTAACCCTCACTCTCTCACCCTCACACACTCTTCCTCACTCTCTCACCCTCACACTCTCACCCTCACTCTCTCACCCTCACACTCTCACCCTCACTATCACACCCTCACACTCTCATCCTCACACTCTCAAACTCAAACTCTCTGCCTCACACTCTCACCCTCATCTCTCAACCTCAACACTCTCAACCTCAAACTCTCAACCTCAAACTCTCAACCTCACACCCTCACCCTCAAACTCTCAACTTCACTCTCACCCTCACACTCTCAACCTCAAACACTCAACCTCACTCTCACCCTCACACTCTCAACTTCACACTCGCACCCTCACACTCTCAACCGCACACTCTCATCCTCATCCTCTCACCCTCACACTGTCAAACACAAAATCTCAGCCTCACACTCTCACCCTCAAACTCTCAACCTCACACTCTCACCATAACATTCTCAACCACACACTCTCAACCTCACACTCTCACCCTCACACTCTCAACCTCAAACTCTCAACCGCACACCCTCACCCTCATACTCTCAACCTCACACTCTCACCCTCACACTCTCAGCCTCACACTCTCTCCCAAACTCTCACGCCCTCACACTCTCATCCTCAAACTCTCACACTCACCCTGTCACCCACACACTTTCTCCCTCAAAATCTCACCCTCACACTCTCAGCCTCATACTTTCACCCTCATACACTGACCCTCACACTCTCACTCTGACAACTGACCCTCACACTCTCACCCTCAAACTCTCATCCTAACACTCTCACCCTCACAATCTCAGCCTCACACTGTCACACTCATACTCTCATGGTTCCACTCACCCTCAAACTCACACACACTCACCCTCACACTCTCACCCTCAAACTCTCACACTCACAATCTCACCCTCACACTCTCAAACTCAAACTCTCAACTTCACACTCTCACCCTCACAATCTCACCCTCACAATCTCATCCTCACACTCTCAACCTCACACTCTCTCCCTCACATTCTCACCCTCACGCTGACTGCCTCACACTGTCACCCTCACACTCTCACCCTCACACACTCACCCTCACACTCCAACCCTCACACTCCCACCATCAAACTGTCACCCTCACACTCTCACCCTTACACTCTCACCTTCAAAATCTCACCCTCACACTCTCACCCTCACTCTCTCACCCTCACACTCTCATCCTCACACTCTCATACTCAAACTCTCAGCCTCACTCTCTCACCCTCAAACTCTCAACCTCACACTCTCACCCTCATACTCTCAACCTCACAATCTCACCCTCAAACTCTCAATCTCACACTCTCACCCTCACAATCTCAACCTCACACTCTCATCCTCACACTCTCACCCTCACACTCTCAGCCTCACACTCACCCTCAAACTCTCACCCTCACACTCTCACACACAAACTCTCACCCTCACACTCTAACTCTCAAACTCTCAAACTTACACTCTCAACCTCAAATTCTCAACCTCACACTCTCACCCTCACAATCTCACCCTCACAATCTCATTTTCACACTCTCAACCTCACAATCTCACCCTCAAACTCTCACCCACACACTGTCACCCTCACACTGTCAACCTCACACTCTCACCCTCACACTCTCACCATGACACTGCCACCCTCACACTCTCAACCTCACACTCTAACCCTCATACTTTCACCCTCACACATTCATTCTCACCTCTGACCCTCACACTCTCACCCTCAAACTCTCACGCTTAAATTCTCATCCCCAGAATCTCAGACTCTCTCTCTCACCCTCACATGCTCAACCTCAAACTCTCAGCCTCACATTCTCATCCTCACGCTGACGCTCTCACACTGTCACCATCACAGTCTCACCCTCACACACTCACCCTCACACTCCAACCCTCACACTCCCACCATCAAACTGTAACACTCACACTCTCATCCTTACACTCTCACCCTCAAAATCTCACCCTCACACTCTAACCCTCACTCTCTCACCCTCACACACTCTTCCTCACTCTCTCACCCTCACACTCTCACCCTCACTCTCTCACCCTCACACTCTCACCCTCACTATCACACCCTCACACTCTCATCCTCACACTCTCAAACTCAAACTCTCTGCCTCACACTCTCACCCTCATCTCTCAACCTCAACACTCTCAACCTCAAACTCTCAACCTCAAACTCTCAACCTCACACCCTCACCCTCAAACTCTCAACTTCACTCTCACCCTCACACTCTCAACCTCAAACACTCAACCTCACTCTCACCCTCACACTCTCAACTTCACACTCGCACCCTCACACTCTCAGCCTCACACTCTCTCCCAAACTCTCACGCCCTCACACTCTCATCCTCAAACTCTCACACTCACCCTGTCACCCACACACTTTCTCCCTCAAAATCTCACCCTCACACTCTCAGCCTCATACTTTCACCCTCATACACTGACCCTCACACTCTCACTCTGACAACTGACCCTCACACTCTCACCCTCAAACTCTCATCCTAACACTCTCACCCTCACAATCTCAGCCTCACACTGTCACACTCATACTCTCATGGTTCCACTCACCCTCAAACTCACACACACTCACCCTCACACTCTCACCCTCAAACTCTCACACTCACAATCTCACCCTCACACTCTCAAACTCAAACTCTCAACTTCACACTCTCACCCTCACAATCTCACCCTCACAATCTCATCCTCACACTCTCAACCTCACACTCTCACCCTCACATTCTCACCCTCACGCTGACTGCCTCACACTGTCACCCTCACACTCTCACCCTCACACACTCACCCTCACACTCCAACCCTCACACTCCCACCATCAAACTGTCACCCTCACACTCTCACCCTTACACTCTCACCTTCAAAATCTCACCCTCACACTCTCACCCTCACTCTCTCACCCTCACACTCTCATCCTCACACTCTCAAACTCAAACTCTCAGCCTCACTCTCTCACCCTCAAACTCTCAACCTCACACTCTCACCCTCATACTCTCAACCTCACAATCTCACCCTCAAACTCTCAATCTCACACTCTCACCCTCACAATCTCAACCTCACACTCTCATCCTCACACTCTCACCCTCACACTCTCAGCCTCACACTCACCCTCAAACTCTCACCCTCACACTCTCACACACAAACTCTCACCCTCACACTCTCACTCTCAAACTCTCAACCTTACACTCTCAACCTCAAATTCTCAACCTCACACTCTCACCCTCACAATCTCACCCTCACAATCTCATTTTCACACTCTCAACCTCACAATCTCACCCTCAAACTCTCACCCACACACTGTCACCCTCACACTGTCAACCTCACACTCTCACCCTCACACTCTCACCATGACACTGCCACCCTCACACTCTCAACCTCACACTCTAACCCTCATACTTTCACCCTCACACATTCATTCTCACCTCTGACCCTCACACTCTCACCCTCAAACTCTCACGCTTAAATTCTCATCCCCAGAATCTCAGACTCTCTCTCTCACCCTCACATGCTCAACCTCAAACTCTCAGCCTCACATTCTCACCCTCACGCTGACGCTCTCACACTGTCACCATCACAGTCTCACCCTCACACACTCACCCTCACACTCCAACCCTCACACTCCCACCATCAAACTGTAACACTCACACTCTCATCCTTACACTCTCACCCTCAAAATCTCACCCTCACACTCTAACCCTCACTCTCTCACCCTCACACACTCTTCCTCACTCTCTCACCCTCACACTCTCACCCTCACTCTCTCACCCTCACACTCTCACCCTCACTATCACACCCTCACACTCTCATCCTCACACTCTCAAACTCAAACTCTCTGCCTCACACTCTCACCCTCATCTCTCAACCTCAACACTCTCAACCTCAAACTCTCAACCTCAAACTCTCAACCTCACACCCTCACCCTCAAACTCTCAACTTCACTCTCACCCTCACACTCTCAACCTCAAACACTCAACCTCACTCTCACCCTCACACTCTCAACTTCACACTCGCACCCTCACACTCTCAACCGCACACTCTCATCCTCATCCTCTCACCCTCACACTGTCAAACACAAAATCTCAGCCTCACACTCTCACCCTCAAACTCTCAACCTCACACTCTCACCATAACATTCTCAACCACACACTCTCAACCTCACACTCTCACCCTCACACTCTCAACCTCAAACTCTCAACCGCACACCCTCACCCTCATACTCTCAACCTCACACTCTCACCCTCACACTCTCAGCCTCACACTCTCTCCCAAACTCTCACGCCCTCACACTCTCATCCTCAAACTCTCACACTCACCCTGTCACCCACACACTTTCTCCCTCAAAATCTCACCCTCACACTCTCAGCCTCATACTTTCACCCTCATACACTGACCCTCACACTCTCACTCTGACAACTGACCCTCACACTCTCACCCTCAAACTCTCATCCTAACACTCTCACCCTCACAATCTCAGCCTCACACTGTCACACTCATACTCTCATGGTTCCACTCACCCTCAAACTCACACACACTCACCCTCACACTCTCACCCTCAAACTCTCACACTCACAATCTCACCCTCACACTCTCAAACTCAAACTCTCAACTTCACACTCTCACCCTCACAATCTCACCCTCACAATCTCATCCTCACACTCTCAACCTCACACTCTCACCCTCACATTCTCACCCTCACGCTGACTGCCTCACACTGTCACCCTCACACTCTCACCCTCACACACTCACCCTCACACTCCAACCCTCACACTCCCACCATCAAACTGTCACCCTCACACTCTCACCCTTACACTCTCACCTTCAAAATCTCACCCTCACACTCTCACCCTCACTCTCTCACCCTCACACTCTCATCCTCACACTCTCATACTCAAACTCTCAGCCTCACTCTCTCACCCTCAAACTCTCAACCTCACACTCTCACCCTCATACTCTCAACCTCACAATCTCACCCTCAAACTCTCAATCTCACACTCTCACCCTCACAATCTCAACCTCACACTCTCATCCTCACACTCTCACCCTCACACTCTCAGCCTCACACTCACCCTCAAACTCTCACCCTCACACTCTCACACACAAACTCTCACCCTCACACTCTAACTCTCAAACTCTCAAACTTACACTCTCAACCTCAAATTCTCAACCTCACACTCTCACCCTCACAATCTCACCCTCACAATCTCATTTTCACACTCTCAACCTCACAATCTCACCCTCAAACTCTCACCCACACACTGTCACCCTCACACTGTCAACCTCACACTCTCACCCTCACACTCTCACCATGACACTGCCACCCTCACACTCTCAACCTCACACTCTAACCCTCATACTTTCACCCTCACACATTCATTCTCACCTCTGACCCTCACACTCTCACCCTCAAACTCTCACGCTTAAATTCTCATCCCCAGAATCTCAGACTCTCTCTCTCACCCTCACATGCTCAACCTCAAACTCTCAGCCTCACATTCTCACCCTCACGCTGACGCTCTCACACTGTCACCATCACAGTCTCACCCTCACACACTCACCCTCACACTCCAACCCTCACACTCCCACCATCAAACTGTAACACTCACACTCTCATCCTTACACTCTCACCCTCAAAATCTCACCCTCACACTCTAACCCTCACTCTCTCACCCTCACACACTCTTCCT
Source organism: Carcharodon carcharias (assembly GCF_017639515.1). Classification (NCBI taxonomy): domain Eukaryota; kingdom Metazoa; phylum Chordata; class Chondrichthyes; order Lamniformes; family Lamnidae; genus Carcharodon; species Carcharodon carcharias. The sequence continues at coordinate 41,726,353 of NC_054491.1, forward strand.
CACTCTCTCACCCTCACACTCTCACCCTCACTCTCTCACCCTCACACTCTCACCCTCACTATCACACCCTCACACTCTCATCCTCACACTCTCAAACTCAAACTCTCTGCCTCACACTCTCACCCTCATCTCTCAACCTCAACACTCTCAACCTCAAACTCTCAACCTCAAACTCTCAACCTCACACCCTCACCCTCAAACTCTCAACTTCACTCTCACCCTCACACTCTCAACCTCAAACACTCAACCTCACTCTCACCCTCACACTCTCAACTTCACACTCGCACCCTCACACTCTCAACCGCACACTCTCATCCTCATCCTCTCACCCTCACACTGTCAAACACAAAATCTCAGCCTCACACTCTCACCCTCAAACTCTCAACCTCACACTCTCACCATAACATTCTCAACCACACACTCTCAACCTCACACTCTCACCCTCACACTCTCAACCTCAAACTCTCAACCGCACACCCTCACCCTCATACTCTCAACCTCACACTCTCACCCTCACACTCTCAGCCTCACACTCTCTCCCAAACTCTCACGCCCTCACACTCTCATCCTCAAACTCTCACACTCACCCTGTCACCCACACACTTTCTCCCTCAAAATCTCACCCTCACACTCTCAGCCTCATACTTTCACCCTCATACACTGACCCTCACACTCTCACTCTGACAACTGACCCTCACACTCTCACCCTCAAACTCTCATCCTAACACTCTCACCCTCACAATCTCAGCCTCACACTGTCACACTCATACTCTCATGGTTCCACTCACCCTCAAACTCACACACACTCACCCTCACACTCTCACCCTCAAACTCTCACACTCACAATCTCACCCTCACACTCTCAAACTCAAACTCTCAACTTCACACTCTCACCCTCACAATCTCACCCTCACAATCTCATCCTCACACTCTCAACCTCACACTCTCACCCTCACATTCTCACCCTCACGCTGACTGCCTCACACTGTCACCCTCACACTCTCACCCTCACACACTCACCCTCACACTCCAACCCTCACACTCCCACCATCAAACTGTCACCCTCACACTCTCACCCTTACACTCTCACCTTCAAAATCTCACCCTCACACTCTCACCCTCACTCTCTCACCCTCACACTCTCATCCTCACACTCTCATACTCAAACTCTCAGCCTCACTCTCTCACCCTCAAACTCTCAACCTCACACTCTCACCCTCATACTCTCAACCTCACAATCTCACCCTCAAACTCTCAATCTCACACTCTCACCCTCACAATCTCAACCTCACACTCTCATCCTCACACTCTCACCCTCACACTCTCAGCCTCACACTCACCCTCAAACTCTCACCCTCACACTCTCACACACAAACTCTCACCCTCACACTCTAACTCTCAAACTCTCAAACTTACACTCTCAACCTCAAATTCTCAACCTCACACTCTCACCCTCACAATCTCACCCTCACAATCTCATTTTCACACTCTCAACCTCACAATCTCACCCTCAAACTCTCACCCACACACTGTCACCCTCACACTGTCAACCTCACACTCTCACCCTCACACTCTCACCATGACACTGCCACCCTCACACTCTCAACCTCACACTCTAACCCTCATACTTTCACCCTCACACATTCATTCTCACCTCTGACCCTCACACTCTCACCCTCAAACTCTCACGCTTAAATTCTCATCCCCAGAATCTCAGACTCTCTCTCTCACCCTCACATGCTCAACCTCAAACTCTCAGCCTCACATTCTCATCCTCACGCTGACGCTCTCACACTGTCACCATCACAGTCTCACCCTCACACACTCACCCTCACACTCCAACCCTCACACTCCCACCATCAAACTGTAACACTCACACTCTCATCCTTACACTCTCACCCTCAAAATCTCACCCTCACACTCTAACCCTCACTCTCTCACCCTCACACACTCTTCCTCACTCTCTCACCCTCACACTCTCACCCTCACTCTCTCACCCTCACACTCTCACCCTCACTATCACACCCTCACACTCTCATCCTCACACTCTCAAACTCAAACTCTCTGCCTCACACTCTCACCCTCATCTCTCAACCTCAACACTCTCAACCTCAAACTCTCAACCTCAAACTCTCAACCTCACACCCTCACCCTCAAACTCTCAACTTCACTCTCACCCTCACACTCTCAACCTCAAACACTCAACCTCACTCTCACCCTCACACTCTCAACTTCACACTCGCACCCTCACACTCTCAGCCTCACACTCTCTCCCAAACTCTCACGCCCTCACACTCTCATCCTCAAACTCTCACACTCACCCTGTCACCCACACACTTTCTCCCTCAAAATCTCACCCTCACACTCTCAGCCTCATACTTTCACCCTCATACACTGACCCTCACACTCTCACTCTCACAACTGACCCTCACACTCTCACCCTCAAACTCTCATCCTAACACTCTCACCCTCACAATCTCAGCCTCACACTGTCACACTCATACTCTCATGGTTCCACTCACCCTCAAACTCACACACACTCACCCTCACACTCTCACCCTCAAACTCTCACACTCACAATCTCACCCTCACACTCTCAAACTCAAACTCTCAACTTCACACTCTCACCCTCACAATCTCACCCCCACAATCTCATCCTCACACTCTCAACCTCACACTCTCACCCTCACATTCTCACCCTCACGCTGACTGCCTCACACTGTCACCCTCACACTCTCACCCTCACACACTCACCCTCACACTCCAACCCTCACACTCCCACCATCAAACTGTCACCCTCACACTCTCACCCTTACACTCTCACCTTCAAAATCTCACCCTCACACTCTCACCCTCACTCTCTCACCCTCACACTCTCATCCTCACACTCTCAAACTCAAACTCTCAGCCTCACTCTCTCACCCTCAAACTCTCAACCTCACACTCTCACCCTCATACTCTCAACCTCACAATCTCACCCTCAAACTCTCAATCTCACACTCTCACCCTCACAATCTCAACCTCACACTCTCATCCTCACACTCTCACCCTCACACTCTCAGCCTCACACTCACACTCAAACACTCACACACACACACTCACACACAAACTCTCACCCTCACACTCTCACTCTCAAACTCTCAACCTTACACTCTCAACCTCAAATTCTCAACCTCACACTCTCACCCTCACAATCTCACCCTCACAATCTCATTTTCACACTCTCAACCTCACAATCTCACCCTCAAACTCTCACCCACACACTGTCACCCTCACACTCTCAACCTCACACTCTCACCCTCACACTCTCACCATGACACTGCCACCCTCACACTCTCAACCTCACACTCTAACCCTCATACTTTCACCCTCACACATTCATTCTCACCTCTGACCCTCACACTCTCACCCTCAAACTCTCACGCTTAAATTCTCATCCCCAGAATCTCAGACTCTCTCTCTCACCCTCACATGCTCAACCTCAAACTCTCAGCCTCACATTCTCACCCTCACGCTGACGCTCTCACACTGTCACCATCACAGTCTCACCCTCACACACTCACCCTCACACTCCAACCCTCACACTCCCACCATCAAACTGTAACACTCACACTCTCATCCTTACACTCTCACCCTCAAAATCTCACCCTCACACTCTAACCCTCACTCTCTCACCCTCACACACTCTTCCTCACTCTCTCACCCTCACACTCTCACCCTCACTCTCTCACCCTCACACTCTCACCCTCACTATCACACCCTCACACTCTCATCCTCACACTCTCAAACTCAAACTCTCTGCCTCACACTCTCACCCTCATCTCTCAACCTCAACACTCTCAACCTCAAACTCTCAACCTCAAACTCTCAACCTCACACCCTCACCCTCAAACTCTCAACTTCACTCTCACCCTCACACTCTCAACCTCAAACACTCAACCTCACTCTCACCCTCACACTCTCAACTTCACACTCGCACCCTCACACTCTCAACCGCACACTCTCATCCTCATCCTCTCACCCTCACACTGTCAAACACAAAATCTCAGCCTCACACTCTCACCCTCAAACTCTCAACCTCACACTCTCACCATAACATTCTCAACCACACACTCTCAACCTCAAACTCTCACCCTCACACTCTCAACCTCAAACTCTCAACCGCACACCCTCACCCTCATACTCTCAACCTCACACTCTCACCCTCACACTCTCAGCCTCACACTCTCTCCCTCACTCTCACGCCCTCACACTCTCATCCTCAAACTCTCACACTCACCCTGTCACCCACACACTTTCTCCCTCAAAATCTCACCCTCACACTCTCAGCCTCATAATTTCACCCTCATACACTGACCCTCTCACTCTCACTCTCACAACTGACTCTCACACTCTCACCCTCAAACTCTCATCCTAACACTCTCACCCTCACACTCTCAAACTCAAACTCTAAACTTCACACTCTCACCCTCACAATCTCACCCTCACAATCTCATCCTCACACTCTCAACCTCACAATCTCACCCTCAAACTCTCACCCACACACTGTCACCCTCACACTGTCAACCTCACACTCTCACCCTCACACTCTCACCATGACACTGCCACCCTCACACTCTCAACCTCACACTCTAACCCTCATACTTTCACCCACACACATTCATTCTCACCTCTGACCCTCACACTCTCACCCTCAAACTCTCACGCTTAAATTCTCATCCCCAGAATCTCAGACTCTCTCTCTCACCCTCACATGCTCAACCTCAAACTCTCAGCCTCACATTCTCACCCTCACGCTGATGCTCTCACACTGTCACCATCACAGTCTCACCCTCACACACTCACCCTCACACTCCAACCCTCACACTCCCACCATCAAACTGTAACCCTCACACTCTCATCCTTACACTCTCACCCTCAAAATCTCACCCTCACACTCTAACCCTCACTCTCTCACCCTCACACACTCATCCTCACACTCTCAAACCCAAACTCTCAGCCTCACACTCTCACCCTCAAACTCTCAACCTCACACTCTCACCCTCAAACTCTCAAACTCACACTCTCACCCTCACAGTCTCAATCTCACACTCTCAACCTCACACTCTCAACCTCTCACTCTCAACCTTAAACTCTCAACCTCAAACTCTCACCCTCAAACCCTCACCCTCAAACTCTGAAACCTCACACTCTCACCCTCACACTCTCACCCTCACTCTCTCACCCTCACACTCTCACCCTCACTATCACACCCTCACACTCTCATCCTCACACTCTCAAACTCAAACTCTCAGCCTCACACTCTCACCCTCATCTCTCAACCTCACACTCTCAACCTCAAACTCTCAACCTCAAACTCTCAACCTCACACCCTCACCCTCAAACTCTCAACTTCACTCTCACCCTCACACTCTCAACCTCAAACTCTCAACCTCAGTCTCACCCTCACACTCTCAACTTCACACTCGCACCCTCACACTCTCAACCGCACACTCTCATCCTCATCCTCTCACCCTCACACTGTCAAACACAAAATCTCAGCCTCACACTCTCACCCTCAAACTCTCAACCTCACACTCTCACCATAACATTCTCAACCACACACTCTCAACCTCACACTCTCACCCTCACACTCTCAACCTCAAACTCTCAACCGCACACCCTCACCCTCATACTCTCAACCTCACACTCTCACCCTCACACTCTCAGCCTCACACTCTCTCCCTCACTCTCACGCCCTCACACTCTCATCCTCAAACTCTCACACTCACCCTGTCACCCACACACTTTCTCCCTCAAAATCTCACCCTCACACTCTCAGCCTCATACTTTCACCCTCATACACTGACCCTCACACTCTCACTCTCACAACTGACCCTCACACTCTCACCCTCAAACTCTCATCCTAACACTCTCACCCTCACAATCTCAGCCTCACACTGTCACACTCATACTCTCATGGTTCCACTCACCCTCAAACTCACACACACTCACCCTCACACTCTCACCCTCAAACTCTCACACTCACAATCTCACCCTCACACTCTCAAACTCAAACTCTCAACTTCACACCCTCACCCTCACAATCTCACCCTCACAATCTCATCCTCACACTCTCAACCTCACGCTCTCACCCTCACATTCTCACCCTCACGCTGACTGCCTCACACTGTCACCCTCACACTCTCACCCTCACACACTCACCCTCACACTCAAAACCCTCACACTCCCACCATCAAACTGTCACCCTCACACTCTCACCCTTACACTCTCACCTTCAAAATCTCACCCTCACACACTCACCCTCACTCTCTCAACCTCACACTCTCACCCTCAAACTCTCAATCTCACACTCTCACCCTCACAATCTCAACCTCACACTCTCATCCTCACACTCTCACCCTCACACTCTCAGCCTCACACTCACCCTCAAACTCTCACCCTCACACTCTCACACACAAACTCTCACCCTCACACTCTCACTCTCAAACTCTCAACCTTACACTCTCAACCTCAAATTCTCAACCTCACACTCTCACCCTCACAATCTCACCCTCACAATCTCATTTTCACACTCTCAACCTCACAATCTCACCCTCAAACTCTCACCCACACACTGTCACCCTCACACTGTCAACCTCACACTCTCACCCTCACACTCTCACCATGACACTGCCACCCTCACACTCTCAACCTCACACTCTAACCCTCATACTTTCACCCTCACACATTCATTCTCACCTCTGACCCTCACACTCTCACCCTCAAACTCTCACGCTTAAATTCTCATCCCCAGAATCTCAGACTCTCTCTCTCACCCTCACATGCTCAACCTCAAACTCTCAGCCTCACATTCTCACCCTCACGCTGACGCTCTCACACTGTCACCATCACAGTCTCACCCTCACACACTCACCCTCACACTCCAACCCTCACACTCCCACCATCAAACTGTAACCCTCACACTCTCATCCTTACACTCTCACCCTCAAAATCTCACCCTCACACTCTAACCCTCACTCTCTCACCCTCACACACTCATCCTCACACTCTCAAACCCAAACTCTCAGCCTCACACTCTCACCCTCAAACTCTCAACCTCACACTCTCACCCTCAAACTCTCAACCTCACACTCTCACCCTCACAGTCTCAATCTCACACTCTCAACCTCACACTCTCAACCTCTCACTCTCAACCTTAAACTCTCAACCTCAAACTCTCAAACTCAAACCCTCACCCTCAAACTCTGAAACCTCACACTCTCACCATCACACTCTCACCCTCACTCTCTCACCCTCACACTCTCACCCTCACTATCACACCCTCACACTCTCATCCTCACACTCTCAAACTCAAACTCTCAGCCTCACACTCTCACCCTCATCTCTCAACCTCAACACTCTCAACCTCAAACTCTCAACCTCAAACTCTCAACCTCACACCCTCACCCTCAAACTCTCAACTTCACTCTCACCCTCACACTCTCAACCTCAAACTCTCAACCTCACTCTCACCCTCACACTCTCAACTTCACACTCGCACCCTCACACTCTCAACCGCACACTCTCATCCTCATCCTCTCACCCTCACACTGTCAAACACAAAATCTCAGCCTCACACTCTCACCCTCAAACTCTCAACCTCACACTCTCACCATAACATTCTCAACCACACACTCTCAACCTCACACTCTCACGCTCACACTCTCAACCTCAAACTCTCAACCGCACACCCTCACCCTCATACTCTCAACCTCACACTCTCACCCTCACACTCTCAGCCTCACACTCTCTCCCTCACTCTCACGCCCTCACACTCTCATCCTCAAACTCTCACACTCACCCTGTCACCCACACACTTTCTCCCTCAAAATCTCAACCTCACACTCTCACCCTCACAGTCTCAATCTCACACTCTCAACCTCACAGTCTCAACCTCTCACTCTCAACCTTAAACTCTCAACCTCAAACTCTCAACCTCAAACACTCACCCTCAAACTCTGAAACCTCACACTCTCACCCTCACACTCTCACCCTCACTCTCTCACCCTCACACTCTCACCCTCACTATCACACCCTCACACTCTCATCCTCACACTCTCAAACTCAAACTCTCTGCCTCACACTCTCACCCTCATCTCTCAACCTCAACACTCTCAACCTCAAACTCTCAACCTCAAACTCTCAACTCCACACCCTCACCCTCAAACTCTCAACTTCACTCTCACCCTCACACTCTCAACCTCAAACTCTCAACCTCACTCTCACCCTCACACTCTCAACTTCACACTCGCACCCTCACACTCTCACCCGCACACTCTCATCCTCATCCTCTCACCCTCACACTGTCAAACACAAAATCTCAGCCTCACACTCTCACCCTCAAACTCTCAACCTCACACTCTCACCATAACATTCTCAACCACACACTCTCAACCTCACACTCTCACCCTCACACTCTCAACCTCAAACTCTCAACCGCACACCCTCACCCTCATACTCTCAACCTCACACTCTCACCCTCACACTCTCAGCCTCACACTCTCTCCCTCACTCTCACGCCCTCACACTCTCATCCTCAAACTCTCACACTCACCCTGTCACCCACACACTTTCTCCCTCAAAATCTCACCCTCACACTCTCAGCCTCATACTTTCACCCTCATACACTGACCCTCACACTCTCACTCTCACAACTGACTCTCACACTCTCACCCTCAAACTCTCATCCTAACACTCTCACCCTCACAATCTCAGCCTCACACTGTCACACTCATACTCTCATGGTTCCACTCACCCTCAAACTCACACACACTCACCCTCACACTCTCACCCTCAAACTCTCACACTCACAATCTCACCCTCACACTCTCAAACTCAAACTCTCAACTTCACACTCTCACCCTCAAACTCTCACCCTCACAATCTCATCCTCACACTCTCAACCTCACACTCTCACCCTCACATTCTCACCCTCACGCTGACTGCCTCACACTGTCACCCTCACACTCTCACCCTCACACACTCACCCTCACACTCCAACCCTCACACTCCCACCATCAAACTGTCACCCTCACACTCTCACCCTTACACTCTCACCTTCAAAATCTCACCCTCACACTCTCACCCTCACTCTCTCACCCTCACACTCTCATCCTCACACTCTCAAACTCAAACTCTCAGCCTCACACTCTCACCCTCAAACTCTCAACCTCACACTCTCACCCTCACACTCTCAACCTCACACTCTCACCCTCAAACTCTCAATCTCACACTCTCACCCTCACAATCTCAACCTCACACTCTCATCCTCACACTCTCACCCTCACACTCTCAGCCTCACACTCACCCTCAAACTCTCACCCTCACACTCTCACACACAAACTCTCACCCTCACACTCTCACTCTCAAACTCTCAACCTTACACTCTCAACCTCAAATTCTCAACCTCACACTCTCACCCTCACAATCTCACCCTCACAATCTCATTTTCACACTCTCAACCTCACAATCTCACCCTCAAACTCTCACCCACACACTGTCACCCTCACACTGTCAACCTCACACTCTCACCCTCACACTCTCACCATGACACTGCCACCCTCACACTCTCAACCTCACACTCTAACCCTCATACTTTCACCCTCACACATTCATTCTCACCTCTTACCATCACACTCTCACCCTCAAACTCTCACACTTAAATTCTCATCCCCAGAATCTCAGACTCTCTCTCTCACCCTCACATGCTCAACCTCAAACTCTCACCCTCACATTCTCACTCTCACGCTGACGCTCTCACACTGTCACCATCACAATCTCACCCTCACACACTCACCCTCACACTCCAACCCTCACACTCCCACCATCAAACTGTAACCCTCACACTCTCACCCTTACACTCTCACCCTCAAAATCTCACCCTCACACTCTCACCCTCACTCTCTCACCCTCACACTCTCATCCTCACACTCTCAAACTCAAACTCTCAGCCTCACACTCTCACCCTCAAACTCTCAACCTCACACTCTCACCCTCAAACTCTCAATCTCAAACTCTCACCCTCACAATCTCAACCTCACACTCTCATCCTCACAATCTCACCCTCACACTCTCACCCTCACACTCACCCTCAAACTCTCACCCTCACACTCTCACACACAATCTCTCACCCTCACACTCTCACTCTCAATCTCTCAACCTTACACTCTCAACCTCAAACTCTCAACCTCACACTGTCACCCTCACAATCTCACCCTCACAATCTCATTTTCACACTCTCAACCTCACACTCTCACCCTCAAACTCTCACCCTCACACTGTCACCCTCACACTGTCAACCTCACACTCTCACCCTCACACTCTCACCATGACACTGCCAAACTCACACTCTCAACCTCATTCTCTAACCCTCATACTTTCACCCTCCCACATTCATTCTCACCTCTGACCCTCACACTCTCACCCTCAAACTCTCACCCCCAGAGTCTCAGACTCTCTCTCTCACCCTCACACGCTCAACCTCAAACTCTCACCCTCACATTCTCACCCTCATGCTGACTCCCTCACACTGTCACCCTCACACTCTCACCCTCACGCACTCACCCTCACATTCCAACCCTCACACTCCCACCATCAAACTGTAACCCTCACACTCTCATCCTTTCACTCTCACCCTCAAAATCTCACCCTCACACTCTAAACCACACTCTCTCACCCTCACACACTCATCATCACACTCTCAAACTCAAACTCTTAGCCTCACACTCTCACCCTCAAACTCTCAACCTCACACTCTCACCCTCAAACTCTCAACCTCACACTCTCACCCTCACACTCTCAACCTCACACTCTCAACCTCACACTCTCAACCTCTCACTCTCAACCTCAAAAACTCAACCTCAAACTCTCAACCTCACACCCTCACCCTCAAACTCTCAAACTCAAACTCTCAGCCCCACACTCTCACCCTCACACTCTCAACCTCACACTCTCAACCTCTCACTCTCACCCTCACACTCTCAACCTCAAACTCTCAACCTCACACCGTCACCCTCAAACTCTCAACTTCACTCTCACCCTCACACTCTCAACCTCAAACTCTCACCCTCACACTCTAAACCGCACACTCTCATCCTCATCCTCTCACCCTCACACTATCAAACTCAAAATCTCAGCCTCACACTCTCACCCTCAAACTTTCAACCTCACACTCTCACTCTCACATTCTCAACCTCACACTCTCAAACTCACACTCTCACCCTCACACTCTCAACCTCAAACTCTCAACCTCAAACTCTCAACCGCACACCCTCACCCTCAACCTCTCAACCTCACACTCTCACGCTCTCACTCTAAGCCTCACACTCTCTCCCTCACTCTCACACCCTCACACTCTCATCCTCAAACTCTCACACTCACCCTGTCACACTCACACTTTCTCCCTCAAAATCTCACCCTCACACTCTCAGCCTCAAACTCTCACCCTAACACTCTCACCCTCACAATCTCAGCCTCACACTGTCAGACTCATACTCTCATGGTTCCACACACCCTCAAATTCACGCACTCTCACCCTCACACTCTCAAACTCAAACTCTCATCCTCACACTCTCACCCTCACACTCTCAACCACACACTCTCATCCTCACCCTCTCACCCTCACACTCTCAAACTCAAGCTCTCAGCCTCACACTCTCACCCTCAAACTCTCAACCTCACACTCTCACCCTCACACTTTCAACCTCAAACTCTCAACCTCAAACTCTAAAACGCACACCCTCACGCTCAAACTCTCAACCTCACACTCACACCCTCACACTCTCAGCCTCAGACTCTCACCCACAATATCACACCAACACACTCTTTGCCTCAAACTCTCAAACTTACCCTGTCACCCTCACACTGTCTCCCTCAAACTCTCACGCTCACACTCTCAGCCTCATACTTTCACCCTCATAAACTGACCCTCACACTCTCTCTCTTACATCTGACCCTCACACTCTCACCCTCAAACTCTCACCCTCACACTCTCACCCTCACAATCCCAGCCTCACACTGTCACACCCATACTCTGATGGTAGCACTCAACCTCAAACTCACACACTCTCACCCTCACACTCTCACCTTCACACTCTCACCCTCACACTCTCACCCTCAAACTCTCAACCTCACACTGTCACCCACAAACTCTCAACCTCACACTCTCACCCTCACACTCCCAACCTCACACTCTCACCCTCACATTCTCAACCACACACTCTCATCCTCACCCTCTCACTCTCAAACTCTCAAACTCAAACTCTCAGCTTCACACTCTCTCCGTTAAAATCTCAACCTCACACTCTCACCCTCACACTCTCAACCTCAAACTCTCAACCGCTCACCCTCACCCTCAAACTCTCAACCTAACACTCTCACCCTCCCGCTCTCAGCCTCACACTCTCACCCTCACTCTCACACCCTCACACTCTCATCCTCAAACTCTCACACTCACCCTGTCACCCTCACAATGTCTCCCTCAAACTATCACCCTCTCACTATCAGCCTCATACTTTCACCCTCATACACTGACTTTCACACTCTCACTCTCACATCTGAACCTTACACTCTCATCCTCACCCTCTCACGCTCACACTCTCAAACTCAAACTCTCAGCCTCAAACTCTCACCCTCAAACTCTCAACCTCACACAATCACCCTCACACTCTCACCCTCAAACTCTCAAACTCACACTCTCATCCTCACACACTCAACCTCACACTCTCACACTCAAACTCTCACCCTCACACTCTCACCCTCACACTCTCACCCTCACACTCTCACCCAAACATTGACTCCCTCACACTGTCACCCTCACAATATCACCCTCGCTCTCTCACCCTCATGCTGTCACCCTCACACTCCAACCCTCACCCTCTCACCCTCACACTCACACCCTCACACTATCACCCTCACACTCTTACCCTCACACTGTCTCCCTCACACTGTCACCCTCACACTCACATCCTGACACACTCAATCTCAAATTCACACCCTCACAATCTCACCACCACATTGTCACCCTCAAACTCTCACCCTCACACTCTTACCCTCACACTCTCAACATCACACTCTCATCCTCAACCTCTCAACCTTATACTCTCAAACTCAAACTCTCAGCCTCACACTCTCACCCTCACCCTCTCACCCTCACACTCTCAACCTCACACTCTCATCCTCAACCTCTCAACCTTATACTCTCAAACTCAAACTCTCAGCCTCACACTCTCACCCTCACCCTCTCACCCTCACACTCTCAAACTCAAACTCTCAGAATCACACTCTCACCCTCAAACTCTCAACCTCACACTCTCACCCTCACACTCTCACCCTCAAACTCTCACCCTCACACTCTCACCCTCAAACTCTCACCCTCACACTATCACACTCAAACTCTCACCCTCACACTCTCAACCTCACACTCGCACCCTCACACTCTCAACCGCACACTCTCATCCTCATCCTCTCACCCTCACACTGTCAAACTCAAAATCTCAGCCTCACACTCTCACCCTCAAACTCTCAACCTCACACTCTCACCCTAACATTCTCAACCAGACACTCTCAACCTCACACTCTCACCCTCACACTCTCAACGTCAAGCTCTCAACCTCAAACTCTCAACCGCACACCCTCACCCTCATACTCTCAACCTCACACTCTCACCCTCACACTCTCAGCCTCACACTCTCTCCCTCACTCTCACGCCCTCACACTCTCATCCTCAAACTCTCACACTCACCCTGTCACCCATACACTTTCTCCCTCAAAATCTCACCCTCACACTCTCAGCCTCATACTTTCACCATCATACACTGACCCTCACACTCTCACTCTCACAATTAACCCTCACACTCGCACCCTCAAACTCTCATCCTAACACTCTCACCCTCACAATCTCAGCCTCACACTGTCACACTCATACTCTCAAGGTTCCACTCACCCTCAAACTCACACATACTCACCCACAAACTCTCACCCTCAAACTCTCACACTCACAATCTCACTCTCCCACTCTCAAACTCAAACTCTCAACTTCACACTCTCACCCTCACAATCTCATCCTCACAATCTCATCCTCTCACTCTCAACCTCACACTCTCACCCTCACATTCTCACCATCACGCTGACTGCCTCACACTGTCACTCTCACACTCTCACCCTCACACACTCACCCTCACACTCCAACCCTCACACTCCCACCATCAAACTGTCACCCTCACACTCTCACCCTTACACTCTCACCCTCAAAATCTCACCCTCACACTCTCACCCTCACTCTCTCACCCCCACACTCCCATCCTCACACTCTCAAACTCAAACTCTCAGCCTCACACTCTCACCCTCAAACTCTCAACCTCAAACTCTCACCCTCAAACTCTCAATCTCACACTCTCACCCTCACAATCTCAACCTCACACTCTCATCCTCACACTCTCACCCTCACACTCTGAGCCTCACACTCACACTCAAACTCTCACCCTCACACTCTCACACACAAACTCTCACCCTCACACTCTCACTCTCAAACTCTCACCCTCACACTCTCAGCCTCACACTCTCTGCCTCACACTGACAGCCTCAAACTCTCACCCTCACACTCTCACCCTCAGACTCTCACCCTCACACTCTCACCCTCACACTCTCACCCTCACACTGACTCCCTCACAATATCACCCTCACACTATCACCCTCACACTCTCACCCTCACACTGTCACCCTCACACTCTCACCCTCACACTGACTGCCTCACACTGTCACTCTCACACTCACATCCTGGCAAACTCACTCTCAAATTCACACCCTCACCATCTAAACATCACATTCTCAGCCTCACACTCTCATCCTCACCCTCTCACCCTCAAACTCTCAAACTCAAACTCTCAGCCTCACACTCTCACCCTCAAACTCTCAACCTCACAATCTCACCCTCACACTCTCACCCTCACTCTCACACCCTCACACTCTCATCCTCAAACTCTCACACTCACCCTGTCAACCTCACACTGTCTCCCTCAAAATCTCACCCTCACACTCTCAGCCTCATACTTTCACGCTCATACAATGACACTCACACTCTCACTCTCACAACTGACCCTCACACTCTCACCCTCAAACTCTCACCCTAACACTCTCACCCACACAATCTCAGCCTCACACTTTTACACTCATACTCTCATGATTCCACTCACCCTCAAACTCACACACTCTCACTCTCACACTCTCAAGCTCAAACTCTCACCCTCACACTCTCACCCTCACACTCTCAACCACACAGTCTCTTCCTCAACCTCTCACCTTCACACTCTCAAACTCAAACTCTCAGCCTCACACTCTCACCCTCAAACTCTCAACATCACACTCTCACCCTCACACTCTCACCCTCAAACTCTCAACCTCACACTCTCACCCTCACACTCTCAACCTCAAACTCTCACCTTCACACTCTCACTCTCAAACTCTCACCCTCACACTCTCACCCTCACACTCTCAACCACACACTCTCATCCTCAGCCTCTCTCCCTCACACTCTCAAACTTAAACTCTCACCCTCACACTCTCACCCTCAAACTCTCAACCTCACACTCTCACCCTCACACTCTCAACCTCACAATCTCACCCTCACACTCTCACACAAACTCTCACCCTCACACTCTCAGCCTTACACTCTCAGCCTCATACTGACTGCCTCAAACTCTCACCCTCACACTCTCACCCTCAGACTCTCACCCTCACACTGTCACCCTCACACTCTCACCCTCATACTGGCTCGCTCACACTGTCACCCTCACACTCTCACCCTTACACTCTCAACCTCACACTCTCACCCTCACACTCTCAAAATCAAACTCTGAGCCTCTCATTCTCACCCTCAAACTCTCAACCTCACACTCTCACCCTCACACTTTCAATCTCACACTCTGAACCTCACACTCTCACCCTTTCACTCTCAACCTCATACTCTCAACCTCAAACGCTCAACCTCACACACTCACCCTCAAACTCTCAACCTCACACTCTCACCCTCTCACTCTCAACCTCATACTCTCAACCTCAAACGCTCTACCTCACACACTCACCCTCAAACTCTCAACCTCACACTCTCACCCTCACACTCTCAGGCTCACACTCTCACCCTCACTCTCACACCATCACACTCTCATCCTCAAAAACTCACACTCACCCTGTCACCTTCACACTGCCTCCCTCAAACTCTCACCCTCACACTCTCAGCCTCAAACTTTCAACCTCACACTCTCACCCTCACAATCTCAGCCTCACACTGTCACACTCAGACTCTCATGGTTCCAATCACCCTCAAACTCACAAACACTCACCCTCACACTCTCACCCTCAAACTCTCACACTCACACTCTCACCCTCACACTCTCAACCACAAACTCTCCTCCTCACCCTCTCACCCTCACACTCTCAAACTCAAACTCTCAACCTCACACTCTCACCCTCACAATCTCACCCTCACAATCTCATCCTCACACTCTCAACCTCACACTCTCAACCTCAAACTCTCACCCTCACACTGTCACCCTCACACTGTCAACCTCACACTCTCACCCTCACACTCTCACCATGACACTGCCACCCTCACACTCTCAACCTCATACTCTCACCCTCATACTTTCACCCTCACACATTCATTCTCACCTCTGACGCTCACACTCTCACCCTCAAAATCTCACACTTAAATTCTCATCCCCAGAATCTCAGACTCTCTCTCTCACCCTCACACGCTCAACCTCAAACTCTCACCCTCACATTCTCACCCACACGCTGACTCCCTCACACTGTCACCCTCACACTCTCACCCTCACACTCTCACCCTCACACTCCCACCCTCAAACTGTCACCCTCACACTCTCACCCTCACACTCTCACCCGAACTCTCTCACGCTCACACTCTCATCCTCACGCTCTCAAACTCAAAATCTCAGCCTCACACTCTCACCCTCAAACTCTCAACGTCACAGTCTCACCCTGAAACTCTCAACATCACACTCTCACCCTCACACTCTCAGCCTCACACTCTCACCCTCACTCTCACACCCTCACACTCTCATCCTCAAACTCTCACACTCACCCTGTCACCCTCACACTGTCTCCCTCAAACTCTCACCCTCACACTCTCAGCCTCATACTTTCACCCTCATACACTGACCATCACACTCTCATTCTCACATCTGACCCTTACACTCTCACCCTCAAACTCTTTCCCTCACAGACTCACCATCACACTCTCAGCCTCACACTGACTGCCTCACACTGTCACCCTCACACTCTCACCCTCACACTCTCACCCTCACACTCTCACCCTCACACTGACTCCCTCACACTGTCACCCTCACACTACCACCCTTGCAATCTCACCCTCACACTGTCCCCCTCACACTCCATACCTCACGCTCTCACCCTCACACTCACACCCTCACACTATCACCATCACACTCTCACCCTCACACTGACTCCCTCACACTGTCACCCTCACACTCACATCTTGACTCACTCACTCTCAAATTCACACCCTCACAATCTCACCAGCATATTCTCACCCTCACACTCTCATCCTCAAACTCTAACCCTCACACTCTCACCCTCACACTCTCAAACTCACAGTCTCATCCTCACCCTCTCAACCTCACACTCTGAAACTCACACTCTCAGCCTCACACACTCACCCTCAAATTCTCAACCTCACACTCTCACCCTCACACTCTCAACCTCAAACTCTCACCCTCACACTCTCACCCTCACACTCTCACCATCACACTCTCAACCTCACACTCTCACCCTCACACTCTCAACCACACACACTCATCCTCACCCTCTCAACCTCACACTCTCAAAATCAAACTCTCAGCCTCACAATCTCACCCTCAAACTCTCAACCTCACACTCTCACCCTCACACTCTCAACATCACACTCTCAACCTCACACTCTCACCCTCACACTCTCAACATCAAATTCTCAACCTCAAACTCTCAACCTGAAACACTCACCTTCAAACTCTCAACCTCACACTCTCACCCTCACACTCTCAACCTCACTCTCACACCCTCACACTCTCATCCTCAAACTCTCACACTCACCCTGTCAACCTCACACTGTCTCCCTCAAAATCTCACCCTCACACTCTCAGCCTCATACTTTCACGCTCATACAATGACACACACTCTCACTCTCACAACTGACCCTCACACTCTCACCCTCAAACTCATACCCTAACACTCTCACCCAAACAATCTCAGCCTCACACTTTTACACTCATACTCTCATGGTTCCACTCACCCTCAAACTCACACACTCTCACTCTCACACTCTCAAGCTCAAACTCTCACCCTTACACTCTCACCCTCACACTCTCAACCACACAGTCTCTTCCTCAACCTCTCACCTTCACACTCTCAAACTCAAACTCTCAGCCTCACACTCTCACCCTCAAACTCTCACCCTCACACTCTCAGCCTCACACTGTCACCCTCACACTGACTCCCTCACAATATCACCCTCACACTATCACCCTCACACTCTCACCCTCACACTGTCACCCTCACAATCCAACCCTCACACTCTCAGCTTCACACTCTCACCCTCACACTGACTCCCTCACAATATCACCCTCACACTATCACCCTCACACTCTCACCCTCACACTGTCACCCTCCAACCCTCACGCTCTCACCCTCGCACTCACACCCTCACACTATCACCCTCACAATCTCAACCTCACACTCTCACCCTCACATTCTCAACCTCACACTCTCACCCTCACACTCTCAACCTCAAACTCTCACCCTCACACTCTCACTCTCAAAATCTCACCCTCACACTCTCAGCCTCACACTCTCAGCCTCACACTGACAGCCTCAAACTCTCACCCTCACACTCTCACCCTCAGACTCTCACCCTCACACGCTCACCCTCACACTCTCACCCTCACACTGACTCCCTCACAATATCACCCTCACACTATCGACCCTCACACTCTCACCCTCACACTGTCACCCTCACACTCCAACCCTCACGATCTCACCCTCACACTCACACCCTCACACTATCACCCTCAGACTCTCACCCTCACACTGACTGCCTCACACTGTCTCTCTCACACTCACATCCTGGCAAACTCACTCTCAAATTCACACCCTCACCATCTAAACATCACATTCTCAGCCTCACACTCTCATCCTCACCCTCTCACCCTCAAACTCTCAAACTCAAACTCTCAGCCTCACACTCTCACCCTCAAATTCTCAACCTCACAATCTCACCCTCACACTCTCACCCTCACTCTCACACCCTCACACTCTCATCCTCAAACTCTCACACTCACCCTGTCAACCTCACACTGTCTCCCTCAAAATCTCACCCTCACACTCTCAGCCTCATACTTTCACGCTCATACAATGACACTCACACTCTCTCTCTCACAACTGACCCTCACACTCTCACACTCAAACTCACACCCTAACACTCTCACCCAAACAATCTCAGCCTCACACTTTTACACTCATACTCTCATGGTTCCACTCACCCTCAAACTCACACACTCTCACTCTCACACTCTCAAGCTCAAACTCTCACCCTTACACTCTCACCCTCACACTCTCAACCACACAGTCTCTTCCTCAACCTCTCACCTTCACACTCTCAAACTCAAACTCTCAGCCTCACACTCTCACCCTCAAACTCTCACCCTCACACTCTCAGCCTCACACTGTCACCCTCACACTGACTCACTCACAATATCACCCTGACACTATCACCCTCACAATCTCACCCTCACAATCTCACCCTCACACTGTCACCCTCACAATCCAACCCTCACGCTCTCACCCTTACACTCTAACCCTCACATTCTCACACTCAAACTCTCACCCACACACACTCTCACCCTCAAACTCTCAACCTCACACTATCACCCTCAAACTCTCAACCTCACACTCTCACCCTCAAACTCTCACCCTCACACTCTCACCCTCACACTCTCACCCTCACACTCTCACCCTCATACTGACTCCCACACACTATCACCCTCACACTATCACCCTCACACTCACCCTCACACTGTCACCCGCACACTCCAACCCTCACGCTCTCACCCTCACACTCACACCCTAGACTATCACCCTCACACTCTCGCCCTCAAACTGACTGCCTCACACTGTCACTCTCACACTCACATCCTGGCAAACTCACTCTCAAATTCACACCCTCACAATCTCACCATCACATTCTCAACCTCACACTCTCATCCTCACCCTCTCACCCTCACAATCTCAAACTCAAACTCTCAGCCTCACACTCTCACCCTCAAACTCTCAACCTCACACTCTCACCCTCACACTCTCACCCTCAAATTCTCAACCTCACACTCTCACCCTCATACTCTCAACCTCACACTCTCACCCTCACACTCTCAATCTCACACTCTCAACCTCACACTCTCACCCTCACACTCAACCTCATACTCTCAACCTCAAACACTCAACCTCACACACTTACCCTCAAACTCACAACCTCACACTCTCACCCTCACACTCTCGGCCTCACACTCTCACCCTCACTCTCACACCCTCACACTCATCCTCAAAAACTCACACTCACCCTTTCACCTTCACACTGTCTCCCTCAAACTCTCACCCTCACACTCTCAGCCGCATACTTTCACCCTCATACACTGACCCTCACACTCTCACTCTCTCATCTGATCCTCACACTCTCACCCTCAAACTTTCACCCTCACACTCTCACCCTCACAATCTCAGCCTCACACTGTCACACTCAGACTCTCATTGTCCTAATCACCCTCAAACTCACAAACACTCACCCTCACACTCTCGCCCTCAAACTCTCACACTCACACTCTCACCCTCACACTCTCAACCACAAACTCTCCTCCTCACTCTCTCACCCTCACACTCTCAAACTCAAACTCTCAACCTCACACTCTCACCCTCACACTGTCCCCCTGACACTGTCAACCTCGCACTCTCACCCTTACAATCTCATCCTCACATTCTCAACCTCACAATCTCACCCTCAAACTCTCACCCTCACACTGTCACCCTCACACTGTCAGCCTCACACTCTCACCCTCACAATCTCACGCTCACAATCTCATCCTCACACTCTCAACCTCCCACACTCACCCTCAAACTCTCACCCTCACACTGTCAACCTCACACTGTCAACCTCACACTCTCACCCTCACACTCTCACCATGACACTGCCACCCTCGCACTCTCAACCTCATACTCTCACCCTCATACTTTCACCCTCACACATTCATTCTCACCTCTGACCCTCACACTCTAACCCTCAAAATCTCACACTTCAATTCTCGGCCCCAGAATCTCAGACTCTCTCACTCACCCTCACACGCTCAACCTCAAACTCTCACCCTCACATTCTTACCCTCACGCTGACTCCCTCACAATGTCACCCTCACACTCTCACCCTCACACACTCACCCTCACACTCCAAACCTCAAACTCCCACCCTCAAACTGTCACCCTCACACTCTCACCCTCACACTCTCACCCTCACTCTCTCACCCTCACATTCCCATCCTCACGCTCTCAAACCCAAAATCTCAGCATCACACTCTCACCCTCAAACACTCAACCTCACACTCTCACCCTCAAATTCTCAACCTCACACTCTCACCCTCACACTCTCAGCCTCACACTCTCACCCTCACTCTCACACCCTCACACTCTCATCCTCAAACTCTCACACTCACCCTGTCACCCTCACACTGTCTCCCTCAAACTCTCACCCTCACACTCTCAGCCTCATACTTTCACCCTCATACACTGACCATCACACTCTCGCTCTCACATCTGACCCTTACACTCTCACCCTCAAACTCTGTCCCTCACAGTCTCACCATCACAATCTCAGCCTCAAACTGTCACCATCACACACTCACCCTCACACTGACTCCCTCACACTGTCACCCTCACACTCACATCCTGACACACTCACTCTCAAATTCACACCCTCACAATCTCACCAGCATATTCTCACCCTCACACTCTCACCCTCAAACTCTAACCCTCACACTCTCACCCTCACACTCTCAAACTCACACTCTCATCCTCACCCTCTCAACCTCACACACTGAAGCTCACACTCTCAGCCTCACACACTCACCCTCAAACTCTCAACCTCACACTCTCACCCACACACTCTCACTCTCAAACTCTCCACCTCACACTCTCACCCTCACACTCTCAACCTCAAACTCTCACCCTCACACTCTCACCCTCACACTCTCACCATCACACTCTCAACCTCACACTCTCACCCTCACACTCTCAACCACACACACTCATCCTCACCCTCTCACCCTCACACTCTCAAAATCTAACTCTCAGCCTCACAATCTCACCCTCAAACTCTCAACCTCACACTCTCAACCTCACACTCTCAACCTCAAATTCTCAACCTCAAACTGTCAACCTGAAACACTCACCCTCAAACTCTCAACCTCACACTCTCACCCTCACACTCTCAACCTCACACTCTCACCCTCACTCTCACACCCTCACACTCTCATCCTCAAACTCTCACACTCACCCTGTCAACCTCACACTGTCTCCCTCAAAATCTCACCCTCACACTCTCAGCCTCATATTTTCACGCTCACACAATGACACTCACACTCTCACTCTCACAACTGACCCTCACACTCTCACCCTCAAACTCACACCCTAACACTCTCACCCGCACAATCTCAGCCTCTTACTTTTACACTCATACTCTCATGGTTCCACTCACCCTCAAACTCACACACTCTCACTCTCACACTCTCAAGCTCAAACTCTCACCCTCACACTCTCACCCTCACACTCTCAACCACACAGTCTCTTCCTCAACCTCTCACCTTCACACTCTCAAACTCAAACTCTCAGCCTCACACTCTCACCCTCAAACTCTCACCCTCTCACTCTCACCCTCACACTCTCACCCTCATACTGACTCCCACACACTATCACCCTCACACTATCAACCTCACACTATCACCCTCACACTGTCACCCGCACACTCCAACCCTCACGCTCTCACCCTCACACTCACACCCTCACACTATCACCCTCACACTCTCACCCTCACACTGACTGCCTCACACTGTCACTCTCACACTCACATCCTGGCAAACTCACTCTCAAATTCACACCCTCACAATCTCACCATCACATTCTCAACCTCACACTCTCATCCTCACCCTCTCACCCTCACACTCTCAAACTCAAACTCTCAGCCTCACACTCTCACCCTCAAACTCTCAACCTCACACTCTCACCCTCACACTCTCACCCTCAAATTCTCAACCTCACACTCTCACCCTCATACTCTCAACCTCACACTCTCACCCTCACACTCTCACCCTCAAACTCTCACCCTCACATTCTCACACTCAAACTCTCACCATCACACTCTCACCCTCAAACTCTCAACCTCACACTCTCACCCTCACACTCAACCTCATACTCTCAACCTCAAACACTCAACCTCACACACTCACCCTCAAACTCTCAACCTCACACTCTCACCCTCACACTCTCGGCCTCACACTCTCACCCTCACTCTCACACCCTCACACTCATCCTCAAAAACTCACACTCACCCTTTCACCTTCACACTGTCTCCCTCAAACTCTCACCCTCACACTCTCAGCCGCATACTTTCACCCTCATACACTGACCCTCACACTCTCACTCTCTCATCTGATCCTCACACTCTCACCCTCAAACTTTCACCCTCACACTCTCACCCTCACAATCTCAGCCTCACACTGTCACACTCAGACTCTCATTGTCCTAATCACCCTCAAACTCACAAACACTCACCCTCACACTCTCGCCCTCAAACTCTCACACTCACACTCTCACCCTCACACTCTCAACCACAAACTCTCCTCCTCACTCTCTCACCCTCACACACTCAAACTCAAACTCTCAACCTCACACTCTCACCCTCACACTGTCACCCTGACACTGTCAACCTCACACTCTCAACCTTACAATCTCATCCTCACATTCTCAACCTCACAATCTCACCCTCAAACTCTCACCCTCACACTGTCACCCTCACACTGTCAACCTCACACTCTCACCCTCACAATCTCACCCTCACAATCTCATCCTCACACTCTCAACCTCCCACACTCACCCTCAAACTCTCACCCTCACACTGTCAACCTCACACTGTCAACCTCACACTCTCACCCTCACACTCTCACCATGACACTGCCACCCTCACACACTCAACCTCATACTCTCACCCTCATACTTTCACCCTCACACATTCATTCTCACCTCTGACCCTCACACTCTAACCCTCAAAATCTCACACTTCAATTCTCTGACCCAGAATCTCAGACTCTCTCTCTCACCCTCACACACTCAACCTCAAACTCTCACCCCCACATTCTCACCCTCACGCTGACTCCCTCACAATGTCACCCTCACACTCTCACCCTCACACACTCACCCTCACACTCCAAACCTCAAACTCCCACCCTCAAACTGTCACCCTCACACTCTCACCCTCACACTCTCACCCTCACTCTCTCACCCTCACATTCCCATCCTCACGCTCTCAAACTCAAACTCTCAGCATCACACTCTCACCCTCAAACACTCAACCTCACACTCTCACCCTCAAATTCTCAACCTCACAATCTCACCCTCACACTCTCAGCCTCAAACTCTCACCCTCACTCTCACACCCTCACACTCTCATCCTCAAACTCTCACACTCACCCAGTCACCCTCACACTGTCTCCCTCAAACTCTCACCCTCAGACTCTCAGCATCATACTTTCACCCTCATACACTGACCATCACACTCTCGCTCTCACATCTGACCCTTACACTCTCACCCTCAAACTCTGTCCCTCACAGTCTCACCATCACAATCTCAGCCTCAAACTGTCACCCTCACCCTCTCAACCTCACACTCTCAGCCTCACACTGACTGCCTCACACTGTCACCCTCACACACTCACCCTCACACTCTCACCCTCACACTCTCACCCTAACTCTCACCCTCAACCTGACTCCCTCACACTGTCAACCTCAAACTACCACCCTCGCACTCTCACCCTCACACTGTCCCCCTCACACTCCAACCCTCAAGCACTCACCCTCACACTCACACCCTCACACTATCACCCTCACACACTCACCCTCACACTGACTCCCTCACACTGTCACCCTCACACTCACATCCTGACACACTCAATCTCAAATTCACACCCTCACAATCTCACCAGCATATTCTCACCCTCACACTCTCACCCTCACACTCTCAAACTCACACTCTCATCCTCACCCTCTCAACCTCACACTCTGAAGCTCACACTCTCAGCCTCACACACTCACCCTCAAACTCTCAACCTCACACTCTCACCCACACACTCTCACCCTCACACTCTCACCATCACACTCTCAACCTCACACTCTCACCCTCACACTCTCAACCACACACACTCATCCTCACCCTCTCACCCTCACACTCTCAAAATTAAACTCTCAGCCTCACAATCTCACCCTGAAACTCTCAACCTCACACTTTCAACCTCACACTCTCAACCTCAAATTCTCAACCTCAAACTCTCAACCTGAAACACTCACCCTCACACTCTCAACCTCACACTCTCACCCTCACTCTCACACCCTCACACTCTCATCCTCAAACTCTCACACTCACCCTGTCAACCTCACACTGTCTCCCTCAAAATCTCACCCTCACACTCTCAGCCTCATACTTTCACGCTCATACAATGACACTCACACTCTCACTCTCACAACTGACCCTCACACTCTCACCCTCAAACTCACACCCTAACACTCTCACCCACACAATCTCAGCCTCACACTTTTACACTCATACTCTCATGGTCTCACTCACCCTCAAACTCACACACTCTCACTCTCACACTCTCAAGCTCAAACTCGCACCCTCAGACTCTCACCCTCACACTCTCAACCACACAGTCTCTTCCTCAACCTCTCACCTTCACACTCTCAAACTCAAACTCTCAGCCTCACACTCTCACCCTCAAACTCTCACCCTCACACTCTCAGCCTCACACTCTCACCCTCACACTGACTCCCTCACAATATCACCCTCACACTATCACCCTCATTCTCACACCCTCACACTGTTACCCTCACACTCCAACCCTCACGCTCTCACCATCACACTCACACCCTCACACTGTCACCCTCACACTCCAACCCTCACGCTCTCACCCTCACACTCACACCCTCACAATATCACCCTCACACTCTCACCCTCACACTGTCACCCTCACACTCCAACCCTCACGCTCTCACCCTCACACTCACACCCTCACACTATCACCCTCACACTCTCAACTTCACACTCTCACCCTCACATTCTCAACCTCACACTCTCACCCTCACACTCTCAACCTCAAACTCTCACCCTCACACTCTCACTCTCAAACTCTCACCCTCACACTCTCAGCCTCACACTCTCAGCCTCACACTGACAGCCTCAAACTCTCACCCTCACACTCTCACCCTCAGACTCTCACCCTCACACTCTCACCCTCACACTCTCACCCTCACACTGACTCCCTCACAATATCACCCTCACACTATCACCCTCACACTCTCAGCCTCACACTGTCACCCTCACACTCCAACCCTCACGCTCTCACCCTCACACTCACACCCTCACACTATCACCCTCACACTCTCACCCTCACACTGACTGCCTCACACTGCCACTCTCACACTCACATCCTGGCAAACTCACTCTCAAATTCACACCCTCACCATCTAAACATCACATTCTCAACCTCACACTCTCATCCTCACCCATTCACCCTCAAACTCTCAAACTCAAACTCTCAGCCTCACACTCTCACCCTCAAACTCTCAACCTCACAATCTCACCCTCACACTCTCACCCTCCCTCTCACACCCTCACACTCTCATCCTCAAACTCTCGCACTCACCCTGTCAACCTCACACTGTCTCCCTCAATATCTCACCCTCACACTCTCAGCCTCATACTTTCACGCTCATACAATGACACTCACACTCTCACTCTCACAACTGACCCTCACACTCTCACCCTCAAACTCACACCCTAACACTCTCACCCACACAATCTCAGCCTCAAACTTTTACACTCATACTCTCATGGTTCCACTCACCCTCAAACTCACACACTCTCACTCTCACACTCTCAAGCTCAAACTCGCACCCTCACACTCTCACCCTCACACTCTCAACCACACAGTCTCTTCCTCAACCTCTCACCTTCACACTCACAAACTCAAACTATCAGCCTCACACTCTCACCCTCAAACTCTTACCCTCACACTCTCAGCCTCACACTCTCACCCTCACACTGACTCCCTCACAATATCACCCTCACACTCTCACCCTCACTCTGTCACCCTCACACTCCAACCCTCACGCTCTCACCCTCACACTCTCACCCTCACATTCTCACACTCAAACTCTCACCCTCACACTCTCACCCTCAAACTCTCAACCTCACACTCTCAGCCTCACACTCTCACCCTCACAGTGACTCCCTCACAATATCACCCTTACACTATCACCCTCGCACTCTCACCCTCACACTGTCACCCTCACACTCCAACCCTCACGCTCTCACCCTCACACTCTCACCCTCACATTCTCACACTCAAACTCTCACCCTCACACTCTCACCCTCAAACTCTCAACCTCACACTATCACCCTCAAACTCTCAACCTCACACTCTCACCCTCAAACTCTCACCCTCACACTCTCACCCTCATACTGACTCCCACACACTATCACCCTCACACTATCACCCTCACACTCTCACCCTCACACTGTCACCCGCACACTCCAACACTCACGCTCTCACCCTCACACTCACACCCTCACACTATCACCCTCACACTCTCACCCTCACACTGACTGCCTCACACTGTCACTCTCACACTCACATCCTGGCAAACTCACTCTCAAATTCACACCCTCACAATCTCACCATCACATTCTCAACCTCACACTCTCATCCTCACCCTCTCACCCTCACACTCTCAAACTCAAACTCTCAGCCTCACACTCTCACCCTCAAATTCTCAACCTCACACTCTCCCTCTCATACTCTCAACCTCACACTCTCACCCTCACACTCTCACCCTCAAACTCTCACCCTCACATTCTCACACTCAAACTCTCACCCTCACACTCTCACCCTCAAACTCTCAACCTCACACTCTCACCCTCACACTCTCAATCTCACACTCTCAACCTCACACTCTCACCCTCACACTCAACCTCATACTCTCAACCTCAAACACTCAACCTCACACACTCACCCTCAAACTTTCACCCTCACACTCTCACCCTCACAATCTCAGCCTCACACTGTCACACTCAGACTCTCATTGTCCTACTCACCCTCAAACTCACAAACACTCACCCTCACACTCTCGCCCTCAAACTCTCACACTCACACTCTCACCCTCACACTCTCAACCTCAAACTCTCACCCTCACAATCTCACTCTCAAACTCTCACCCTCACACTCTCAGCCTCACACTCTCAGCCTCACACTGACAGCCTCAGACTCTCACCCTCACACTCTCACCCTCACACTCTCACCCTCACACTGACTCCCTCACAATATCACCCTCACACTATCACCCTCACACTCTCACCCTCACACTGTCACCCTCACAGTCCAACCCTCACGCTCTCACCCTCACGCTCACACCCTCACACTATCACCCTCACACTCTCACCCTCACACTCTCACCATCACACTCTCAACCTCACACTCTCACCCTCACACTCTCAACCACACACACTCATCCTCACCCTCTCACCCTCACACTCTCAAAATTTAACTCTCAGCCTCACAATCTCACCCTCAAACTCTCAACCTCACACTCTCAACCTCACACTCTCAACCTCAAATTCTCAACCTCAAACTCTCAACCTGAAACACTCACCCTCAAACTCTCAACCTCACACTCTCACCCTCACACTCTCAACCTCACACTCTCACCCTCACTCTCACACCCTCACACTCTCATCCTCAAACTATCACACTCACCCTGTCAACCTCACACTGTCTCCCTCAAAATCTCACCCTCACACTCTCAGCCTCATATTTTCACGCTCACACAATGACACTCACACTCTCACTCTCACAACTGACCCTCACACTCTCACCCTCAAACTCACAACCTAACACTCTCACCCACACAATCTCAGCCTCACACTTTTACACTCATACTCTCATGGTTCCACTCACCCTCAAACTCACACACTCTCACTCTCACACTCTCAAGCTCAAACTCTCACCCTCACACTCTCACCCTCACACTCTCAACCACACAGTCTCTTCCTCAACCTCTCACCTTCACACTCTCAAACTCAAACTCTCAGCCTCACACTCTCACCCTCAAACTCTCACCCTCACACTCTCAGCCTCACACTCTCACCCTCACACTGACTCCCTCACAATATCACCCTCACACTATCACCCTCACACTCACACCCTCACACTGTTACCCTCACACTCCAACCCTCACGCTCTCACCATCACACTCACACCCTCACACTGTCACCCTCACACTCCAACCCTCACGCTCTCACCCTCACACTCACACCCTCACAATATCACCCTCACACTCTCACCCTCACACTGTCACCCTCACACTCCAACCCTCACGCTCTCACCCTCACACTCACACCCTCACACTATCACCCTCACACTCTCAACTTCACACTCTCACCCTCACATTCTCAACCTCACACTCTCACCCTCACACTCTCAACCTCAAACTCTCACCCTCACACTCTCACTCTCAAACTCTCACCCTCACACTCTCAGCCTCACACTCTCAGCCTCACACTGACAGCCTCAAACTCTCACCCTCACACTCTCACCCTCAGACTCTCACCCTCACACTCTCACCCTCACACTCTCACCCTCACACTGACTCCCTCACAATATCACCCTCACACTATCACCCTCACACTCTCAGCCTCACACTGTCACCCTCACACTCCAACCCTCACGCTCTCACCCTCACACTCACACCCTCACACTATCACCCTCACACTCTCACCCTCACACTGACTGCCTCACACTGCCACTCTCACACTCACATCCTGGCAAACTCACTCTCAAATTCACACCCTCACCATCTAAACATCACATTCTCAACCTCACACTCTCATCCTCACCCATTCACCCTCAAACTCTCAAACTCAAACTCTCAGCCTCACACTCTCACCCTCAAACTCTCAACCTCACAATCTCACCCTCACACTCTCACCCTCCCTCTCACACCCTCACACTCTCATCCTCAAACTCTCACACTCACCCTGTCAACCTCACACTGTCTCCCTCAATATCTCACCCTCACACTCTCAGCCTCATACTTTCACGCTCATACAATGACACTCACACTCTCACTCTCACAACTGACCCTCACACTCTCACCCTCAAACTCACACCCTAACACTCTCACCCACACAATCTCAGCCTCAAACTTTTACACTCATACTCTCATGGTTCCACTCACCCTCAAACTCACACACTCTCACTCTCACACTCTCAAGCTCAAACTCGCACCCTCACACTCTCACCCTCACACTCTCAACCACACAGTCTCTTCCTCAACCTCTCACCTTCACACTCACAAACTCAAACTATCAGCCTCACACTCTCACCCTCAAACTCTTACCCTCACACTCTCAGCCTCACACTCTCACCCTCACACTGACTCCCTCACAATATCACCCTCACACTCTCACCCTCACACTGTCACCCTCACACTCCAACCCTCACGCTCTCACCCTCACACTCTCACCCTCACATTCTCACACTCAAACTCTCACCCTCACACTCTCACCCTCAAACTCTCAACCTCACACTCTCAGCCTCACACTCTCACCCTCACAGTGACTCCCTCACAATATCACCCTCACACTATCACCCTCGCACTCTCACCCTCACACTGTCACCCTCACACTCCAACCCTCACGCTCTCACCCTCACACTCTCACCCTCACATTCTCACACTCAAACTCTCAACCTCACACTATCACCCTCAAACTCTCAACCTCACACTCTCACCCTCAAACTCTCACCCTCACACTCTCACCCTCATACTGGCTCCCACACACTATCACCCTCACACTATCACCCTCACACTCTCACCCTCACACTGTCACCCGCACACTCCAACACTCACGCTCTCACCCTCACACTCACACCCTCACACTATCACCCTCACACTCTCACCCTCACACTGACTTCCTCACACTGTCACTCTCACACTCACATCCTGGCAAACTCACTCTCAAATTCACACCCTCACAATCTCACCATCACATTCTCAACCTCACACTCTCATCCTCACCCTCTCACCCTCACACTCTCAAACTCAAACTCTCAGCCTCACACTCTCACCCTCAAATTCTCAACCTCACACTCTCCCTCTCATACTCTCAACCTCACACTCTCACCCTCACACTCTCACCCTCAAACTCTCACCCTCACATTCTCACACTCAAACTCTCACCCTCACACTCTCACCCTCAAACTCTCAACCTCACACTCTCACCCTCACACTCTCAATCTCACACTCTCAACCTCACACTCTCACCCTCACACTCAACCTCATACTCTCAACCTCAAACACTCAACCTCACACACTCACCCTCAAACTTTCACCCTCACACTCTCACCCTCACAATCTCAGCCTCACACTGTCACACTCAGACTCTCATTGTCCTACTCACCCTCAAACTCACAAACACTCACCCTCACACTCTCGCCCTCAAACTCTCACACTCACACTCTCACCCTCACACTCTCAACCTCAAACTCTCACCCTCACAATCTCACTCTCAAACTCTCACCCTCACACTCTCAGCCTCACACTCTCAGCCTCACACTGACAGCCTCAGACTCTCACCCTCACACTCTCACCCTCACACTCTCACCCTCACACTGACTCCCTCACAATATCACCCTCACACTATCACCCTCACACTCTCACCCTCACACTGTCACCCTCACAGTCCAACCCTCACGCTCTCACCCTCACGCTCACACCCTCACACTATCACCCTCACACTCTCACCCTCACACTCTCACCATCACACTCTCAACCTCACACTCTCACCCTCACACTCTCAACCACACACACTCATCCTCACCCTCTCACCCTCACACTCTCAAAATTTAACTCTCAGCCTCACAATCTCACCCTCAAACTCTCAACCTCACACTCTCAACCTCACACTCTCAACCTCAAATTCTCAACCTCAAACTCTCAACCTGAAACACTCACCCTCAAACTCTCAACCTCACACTCTCACCCTCACACTCTCAACCTCACACTCTCACCCTCACTCTCACACCCTCACACTCTCATCCTCAAACTATCACACTCACCCTGTCAACCTCACACTGTCTCCCTCAAAATCTCACCCTCACACTCTCAGCCTCATATTTTCACGCTCACACAATGACACTCACACTCTCACTCTCACAACTGACCCTCACACTCTCACCCTCAAACTCACAACCTAACACTCTCACCCACACAATCTCAGCCTCACACTTTTACACTCATACTCTCATGGTTCCACTCACCCTCAAACTCACACACTCTCACTCTCACACTCTCAAGCTCAAACTCTCACCCTCACACTCTCACCCTCACACTCTCAACCACACAGTCTCTTCCTCAACCTCTCACCTTCACACTCTCAAACTCAAACTCTCAGCCTCACACTCTCACCCTCAAACTCTCACCATCACACTCTCAGCCTCACACTCTCACCCTCACACTGACTCCCTCACAATATCACCCTCACACTATCACCCTCACACTCACACCCTCACACTGTTACCCTCACACTCCAACCCTCACGCTCTCACCATCACACTCACACCCTCACACTGTCACCCTCACACTCCAACCCTCACGCTCTCACCCTCACACTCACACCCTCACAATATCACCCTCACACTCTCACCCTCACACTGTCACCCTCACACTCCAACCCTCACGCTCTCACCCTCACACTCACACCCTCACACTATCACCCTCACACTCTCAACTTCACACTCTCACCCTCACATTCTCAACCTCACACTCTCACCCTCACACTCTCAACCTCAAACTCTCACCCTCACACTCTCACTCTCAAACTCTCACCCTCACACTCTCAGCCTCACACTCTCAGCCTCACACTGACAGCCTCAAACTCTCACCCTCACACTCTCACCCTCAGACTCTCACCCTCACACTCTCACCCTCACACTCTCACCCTCACACTGACTCCCTCACAATATCACCCTCACACTATCACCCTCACACTCTCAGCCTCACACTGTCACCCTCACACTCCAACCCTCACGCTCTCACCCTCACACTCACACCCTCACACTATCACCCTCACACTCTCACCCTCACACTGACTGCCTCACACTGCCACTCTCACACTCACATCCTGGCAAACTCACTCTCAAATTCACACCCTCACCATCTAAACATCACATTCTCAACCTCACACTCTCATCCTCACCCATTCACCCTCAAACTCTCAAACTCAAACTCTCAGCCTCACACTCTCACCCTCAAACTCTCAACCTCACAATCTCACCCTCACACTCTCACCCTCCCTCTCACACCCTCACACTCTCATCCTCAAACTCTCACACTCACCCTGTCAACCTCACACTGTCTCCCTCAATATCTCACCCTCACACTCTCAGCCTCATACTTTCACGCTCATACAATGACACTCACACTCTCACTCTCACAACTGACCCTCACACTCTCACCCTCAAACTCACACCCTAACACTCTCACCCACACAATCTCAGCCTCAAACTTTTACACTCATACTCTCATGGTTCCACTCACCCTCAAACTCACACACTCTCACTCTCACACTCTCAAGCTCAAACTCGCACCCTCACACTCTCACCCTCACACTCTCAACCACACAGTCTCTTCCTCAACCTCTCACCTTCACACTCACAAACTCAAACTATCAGCCTCACACTCTCACCCTCAAACTCTTACCCTCACACTCTCAGCCTCACACTCTCACCCTCACACTGACTCCCTCACAATATCACCCTCACACTCTCACCCTCACACTGTCACCCTCACACTCCAACCCTCACGCTCTCACCCTCACACTCTCACCCTCACATTCTCACACTCAAACTCTCACCCTCACACTCTCACCCTCAAACTCTCAACCTCACACTCTCAGCCTCACACTCTCACCCTCACAGTGACTCCCTCACAATATCACCCTCACACTATCACCCTCGCACTCTCACCCTCACACTGTCACCCTCACACTCCAACCCTCACGCTCTCACCCTCACACTCTCACCCTCACATTCTCACACTCAAACTCTCAACCTCACACTATCACCCTCAAACTCTCAACCTCACACTCTCACCCTCAAACTCTCACCCTCACACTCTCACCCTCATACTGGCTCCCACACACTATCACCCTCACACTATCACCCTCACACTCTCACCCTCACACTGTCACCCGCACACTCCAACACTCACGCTCTCACCCTCACACTCACACCCTCACACTATCACCCTCACACTCTCACCCTCACACTGACTTCCTCACACTGTCACTCTCACACTCACATCCTGGCAAACTCACTCTCAAATTCACACCCTCACAATCTCACCATCACATTCTCAACCTCACACTCTCATCCTCACCCTCTCACCCTCACACTCTCAAACTCAAACTCTCAGCCTCACACTCTCACCCTCAAATTCTCAACCTCACACTCTCCCTCTCATACTCTCAACCTCACACTCTCACCCTCACACTCTCACCCTCAAACTCTCACCCTCACATTCTCACACTCAAACTCTCACCCTCACACTCTCACCCTCAAACTCTCAACCTCACACTCTCACCCTCACACTCTCAATCTCACACTCTCAACCTCACACTCTCACCCTCACACTCAACCTCATACTCTCAACCTCAAACACTCAACCTCACACACTCACCCTCAAACTTTCACCCTCACACTCTCACCCTCACAATCTCAGCCTCACACTGTCACACTCAGACTCTCATTGTCCTACTCACCCTCAAACTCACAAACACTCACCCTCACACTCTCGCCCTCAAACTCTCACACTCACACTCTCACCCTCACACTCTCAACCTCAAACTCTCACCCTCACAATCTCACTCTCAAACTCTCACCCTCACACTCTCAGCCTCACACTCTCAGCCTCACACTGACAGCCTCAGACTCTCACCCTCACACTCTCACCCTCACACTCTCACCCTCACACTGACTCCCTCACAATATCACCCTCACACTATCACCCTCACACTCTCACCCTCACACTGTCACCCTCACAGTCCAACCCTCACGCTCTCACCCTCACGCTCACACCCTCACACTATCACCCTCACACTCTCACCCTCACACTCTCACCATCACACTCTCAACCTCACACTCTCACCCTCACACTCTCAACCACACACACTCATCCTCACCCTCTCACCCTCACACTCTCAAAATTTAACTCTCAGCCTCACAATCTCACCCTCAAACTCTCAACCTCACACTCTCAACCTCACACTCTCAACCTCAAATTCTCAACCTCAAACTCTCAACCTGAAACACTCACCCTCAAACTCTCAACCTCACACTCTCACCCTCACACTCTCAACCTCACACTCTCACCCTCACTCTCACACCCTCACACTCTCATCCTCAAACTCTCACACTCACCCTGTCAACCTCACACTGTCTCCCTCAAAATCTCACCCTCACACTCTCAGCCTCATATTTTCACGCTCACACAATGACACTCACACTCTCACTCTCACAACTGACCCTCACACTCTCACCCTCAAACTCACAACCTAACACTCTCACCCACACAATCTCAGCCTCACACTTTTACACTCATACTCTCATGGTTCCACTCACCCTCAAACTCACACACTCTCACTCTCACACTCTCAAGCTCAAACTCTCACCCTCACACTCTCACCCTCACACTCTCAACCACACAGTCTCTTCCTCAACCTCTCACCTTCACACTCTCAAACTCAAACTCTCAGCCTCACACTCTCACCCTCAAACTCTCACCCTCACACTCTCAGCCTCACACTCTCACCCTCACACTGACTCCCTCACAATATCACCCTCACACTATCACCCTCACACTCACACCCTCACACTGTTACCCTCACACTCCAACCCTCACGCTCTCACCATCACACTCACACCCTCACACTGTCACCCTCACACTCCAACCCTCACGCTCTCACCCTCACACTCACACCCTCACAATATCACCCTCACACTCTCACCCTCACACTGTCACCCTCACACTCCAACCCTCACGCTCTCACCCTCACACTCACACCCTCACACTATCACCCTCACACTCTCAACTTCACACTCTCACCCTCACATTCTCAACCTCACACTCTCACCCTCACACTCTCAACCTCAAACTCTCACCCTCACACTCTCACTCTCAAACTCTCACCCTCACACTCTCAGCCTCACACTCTCAGCCTCACACTGACAGCCTCAAACTCTCACCCTCACACTCTCACCCTCAGACTCTCACCCTCACACTCTCACCCTCACACTCTCACCCTCACACTGACTCCCTCACAATATCACCCTCACACTATCACCCTCACACTCTCAGCCTCACACTGTCACCCTCACACTCCAACCCTCACGCTCTCACCCTCACACTCACACCCTCACACTATCACCCTCACACTCTCACCCTCACACTGACTGCCTCACACTGCCACTCTCACACTCACATCCTGGCAAACTCACTCTCAAATTCACACCCTCACCATCTAAACATCACATTCTCAACCTCACACTCTCATCCTCACCCATTCACCCTCAAACTCTCAAACTCAAACTCTCAGCCTCACACTCTCACCCTCAAACTCTCAACCTCACAATCTCACCCTCACACTCTCACCCTCCCTCTCACACCCTCACACTCTCATCCTCAAACTCTCACACTCACCCTGTCAACCTCACACTGTCTCCCTCAATATCTCACCCTCACACTCTCAGCCTCATACTTTCACGCTCATACAATGACACTCACACTCTCACTCTCACAACTGACCCTCACACTCTCACCCTCAAACTCACACCCTAACACTCTCACCCACACAATCTCAGCCTCAAACCTTTACACTCATACTCTCATGGTTCCACTCACCCTCAAACTCACACACTCTCAATCTCACACTCTCAAGCTCAAACTCGCACCCTCACACTCTCACCCTCACACTCTCAACCACACAGTCTCTTCCTCAACCTCTCACCTTCACACTCACAAACTCAAACTATCAGCCTCACACTCTCACCCTCAAACTCTTACCCTCACACTCTCAGCCTCACACTCTCACCCTCACACTGACTCCCTCACAATATCACCCTCACACTCTCACCCTCACACTGTCACCCTCACACTCCAAC
Organism: Carcharodon carcharias; assembly: GCF_017639515.1. Lineage (NCBI taxonomy): Eukaryota > Metazoa > Chordata > Chondrichthyes > Lamniformes > Lamnidae > Carcharodon > Carcharodon carcharias. The sequence continues at coordinate 41,763,981 of NC_054491.1, forward strand.
CCTCACGCTCTCACCCTCACACTCTCACCCTCACATTCTCACACTCAAACTCTCACCCTCACACTCTCACCCTCAAACTCTCAACCTCACACTCTCAGCCTCACACTCTCACCCTCACAGTGACTCCCTCACAATATCACCCTCACACTATCACCCTCGCACTCTCACCCTCACACTGTCACCCTCACACTCCAACCCTCACGCTCTCACCCTCACACTCTCACCCTCACATTCTCACACTCAAACTCTCACCCTCACACTCTCACCCTCAAACTCTCAACCTCACACTATCACCCTCAAACTCTCAACCTCACACTCTCACCCTCAAACTCTCACCCTCACACTCTCACCCTCATACTGACTCCCACACACTATCACCCTCACACTATCACCCTCACAATCTCACCCTCACACTGTCACCCGCACACTCCAACACTCACGCTCTCACCCTCACACTCACACCCTCACACTATCACCCTCACACTCTCACCCTCACACTGACTGCCTCACACTGTCACTCTCACACTCACATCCTGGCAAACTCACTCTCAAATTCACACCCTCACAATCTCACCATCACATTCTCAACCTCACACTCTCATCCTCACCCTCTCACCCTCACACTCTCAAACTCAAACTCTCAGCCTCACACTCTCACCCTCAAATTCTCAACCTCACACTCTCCCTCTCATACTCTCAACCTCACACTCTCACCCTCACACTCTCACCCTCAAACTCTCACCCTCACATTCTCACACTCAAACTCTCACCCTCACACTCTCACCCTCAAACTCTCAACCTCACACTCTCACCCTCACACTCTCAATCTCACACTCTCAACCTCACACTCTCACCCTCACACTCAACCTCATACTCTCAACCTCAAACACTCAACCTCACACACTCACCCTCAAACTTTCACCCTCACACTCTCACCCTCACAATCTCAGCCTCACACTGTCACACTCAGACTCTCATTGTCCTACTCACCCTCAAACTCACAAACACTCACCCTCACACTCTCGCCCTCAAACTCTCACACTCACACTCTCACCCTCACACTCTCAACCTCAAACTCTCACCCTCACAATCTCACTCTCAAACTCTCACCCTCACACTCTCAGCCTCACACTCTCAGCCTCACACTGACAGCCTCAGACTCTCACCCTCACACTCTCACCCTCACACTCTCACCCTCACACTGACTCCCTCACAATATCACCCTCACACTATCACCCTCACACTCTCACCCTCACACTGTCACCCTCACAGTCCAACCCTCACGCTCTCACCCTCACGCTCACACCCTCACACTATCACCCTCACACTCTCACCCTCACACTCTCACCATCACACTCTCAACCTCACACTCTCACCCTCACACTCTCAACCACACACACTCATCCTCACCCTCTCACCCTCACACTCTCAAAATTTAACTCTCAGCCTCACAATCTCACCCTCAAACTCTCAACCTCACACTCTCAACCTCACACTCTCAACCTCAAATTCTCAACCTCAAACTCTCAACCTGAAACACTCACCCTCAAACTCTCAACCTCACACTCTCACCCTCACACTCTCAACCTCACACTCTCACCCTCACTCTCACACCCTCACACTCTCATCCTCAAACTATCACACTCACCCTGTCAACCTCACACTGTCTCCCTCAAAAGCTCACCCTCACACTCTCAGCCTCACACTGTCACCCTCACACTCCAACCCTCACGCTCTCACCCTCACACTCACACCCTCACACTATCACCCTCACACTCTCACCCTCACACTGACTGCCTCACACTGCCACTCTCACACTCACATCCTGGCAAACTCACTCTCAAATTCACACCCTCACCATCTAAACATCACATTCTCAACCTCACACTCTCATCCTCACCCATTCACCCTCAAACTCTCAAACTCAAACTCTCAGCCTCACACTCTCACCCTCAAACTCTCAACCTCACAATCTCACCCTCACACTCTCACCCTCCCTCTCACACCCTCACACTCTCATCCTCAAACTCTCACACTCACCCTGTCAACCTCACACTGTCTCCCTCAATATCTCACCCTCACACTCTCAGCCTCATACTTTCACGCTCATACAATGACACTCACACTCTCACTCTCACAACTGACCCTCACACTCTCACCCTCAAACTCACACCCTAACACTCTCAGCCACACAATCTCAGCCTCAAACTTTTACACTCATACTCTCATGGTTCCACTCACCCTCAAACTCACACACTCTCACTCTCACACTCTCAAGCTCAAACTCGCACCCTCACACTCTCACCCTCACACTCTCAACCACACAGTCTCTTCCTCAACCTCTCACCTTCACACTCACAAACTCAAACTATCAGCCTCACACTCTCACCCTCAAACTCTTACCCTCACACTCTCAGCCTCACACTCTCACCCTCACACTGACTCCCTCACAATATCACCCTCACACTCTCACCCTCACACTGTCACCCTCACACTCCAACCCTCACGCTCTCACCCTCACACTCTCACCCTCACATTCTCACACTCAAACTCTCACCCTCACACTCTCACCCTCAAACTCTCAACCTCACACTCTCAGCCTCACACTCTCACCCTCACAGTGACTCCCTCACAATATCACCCTCACACTATCACCCTCGCACTCTCACCCTCACACTGTCACCCTCACACTCCAACCCTCACGCTCTCACCCTCACACTCTCACCCTCACATTCTCACACTCAAACTCTCACCCTCACACTCTCACCCTCAAACTCTCAACCTCACACTATCACCCTCAAACTCTCAACCTCACACTCTCACCCTCAAACTCTCACCCTCACACTCTCACCCTCATACTGACTCCCACACACTATCACCCTCACACTATCACCCTCACAATCTCACCCTCACACTGTCACCCGCACACTCCAACACTCACGCTCTCACCCTCACACTCACACCCTCACACTATCACCCTCACACTCTCACCCTCACACTGACTGCCTCACACTGTCACTCTCACACTCACATCCTGGCAAACTCACTCTCAAATTCACACCCTCACAATCTCACCATCACATTCTCAACCTCACACTCTCATCCTCACCCTCTCACCCTCACACTCTCAAACTCAAACTCTCAGCCTCACACTCTCACCCTCAAATTCTCAACCTCACACTCTCCCTCTCATACTCTCAACCTCACACTCTCACCCTCACACTCTCACCCTCAAACTCTCACCCTCACATTCTCACACTCAAACTCTCACCCTCACACTCTCACCCTCAAACTCTCAACCTCACACTCTCACCCTCACACTCTCAATCTCACACTCTCAACCTCACACTCTCACCCTCACACTCAACCTCATACTCTCAACCTCAAACACTCAACCTCACACACTCACCCTCAAACTTTCACCCTCACACTCTCACCCTCACAATCTCAGCCTCACACTGTCACACTCAGACTCTCATTGTCCTACTCACCCTCAAACTCACAAACACTCACCCTCACACTCTCGCCCTCAAACTCTCACACTCACACTCTCACCCTCACACTCTCAACCTCAAACTCTCACCCTCACAATCTCACTCTCAAACTCTCACCCTCACACTCTCAGCCTCAAACTCTCAGCCTCACACTGACAGCCTCAGACTCTCACCCTCACACTCTCACCCTCACACTCTCACCCTCACACTGACTCCCTCACAATATCACCCTCACACTATCACCCTCACACTCTCACCCTCACACTGTCACCCTCACAGTCCAACCCTCACGCTCTCACCCTCACGCTCACACCCTCACACTATCACCCTCACACTCTCACCCTCACACTCTCACCATCACACTCTCAACCTCACACTCTCACCCTCACACTCTCAACCACACACACTCATCCTCACCCTCTCACCCTCACACTCTCAAAATTTAACTCTCAGCCTCACAATCTCACCCTCAAACTCTCAACCTCACACTCTCAACCTCACACTCTCAACCTCAAATTCTCAACCTCAAACTCTCAACCTGAAACACTCACCCTCAAACTCTCAACCTCACACTCTCACCCTCACACTCTCAACCTCACACTCTCACCCTCACTCTCACACCCTCACACTCTCATCCTCAAACTCTCACACTCACCCTGTCAACCTCACACTGTCTCCCTCAAAATCTCACCCTCACACTCTCAGCCTCATATTTTCACGCTCACACAATGACACTCACACTCTCACTCTTACAACTGACCCTCACACTCTCACCCTCAAACTCACAACCTAACACTCTCACCCACACAATCTCAGCCTCACACTTTTACACTCATACTCTCATGGTTCCACTCACCCTCAAACTCACACACTCTCACTCTCACACTCTCAAGCTCAAACTCTCACCCTCACACTCTCACCCTCACACTCTCAACCACACAGTCTCTTCCTCAACCTCTCACCTTCACACTCTCAAACTCAAACTCTCAGCCTCACACTCTCACCCTCAAACTCTAACAATCACACTCTCAGCCTCACACTCTCACCCTCACACTGACTCCCTCACAATATCACCCTCACACTATCACCCTCAAACTCTCACCCTCACACTGTCACCCTCACACTCCAACCCTCACGCTCTCACCCTCACACTCTCACCCTCACATTCTCACACTCAAACTCTCACCCTCACACTCTCACCCTCAAACTCTCAACCTCACACTATCACCCTCAAACTCTCAACCTCACACTCTCACCCTCAAACTCTCACCCTCACACTCTCACCCTCACACTCTCACCCTCACACTCTCACCCTCATACTGAATCCCACACACTATCACCCTCACACTATCACCCTCACACTCTCACCCTCACACTGTCACCCGCACACTCCAACCCTCTCGCTCTCACCCTCACACTCACGCCCTCAGACTATCACCCTCACACTCTCACCCTCACACTGACTGCCTCACACTGTCACTCTCGCACTCACATCCTGGCAAACTCACTCTCAAATTCACACCCTCACAATCTCACCATCACATTCTCAACCTCACACTCTAATCCTCACCCTCTCACCCTCACACTCTCAAACTCAAACTCTCAGCCCCACACTCTCACCCTCAAACTCTCAACCTCACACTCTCACCCTCACACTCTCACCCTCAAATTCTCAACCTCACACTCTCACCCTCATACTCTCAACCTCACACTCTCACCCTCACACTCTCACCCTCAAACTCTCACCCTCACATTCTCACACTCAAACTCTCACCCTCACACTCTCACCCTCAAACTCTCAACCTCACACTCTCACCCTCACACTCTCAATCTCGCACTCTCAACCTCACACTCTCACCCTCACACTCAACCTCATACTCTCAACCTCAAACACTCAACCTCACACACTCACCCTCAAACTCTCAACCTCACACTCTCACCCTCACGCTCTCGGCCTCACACTCTCACCCTCACTCTCACACCCTCACACTCATCCTCAAAAACTCACACTCACCCTTTCACCTTCACACTGTCTCCCTCAAACTCTCACCCTCACACTCTCAGCCGCATACTTTCACCCTCATACACTGACCCTCACACTCTCACTCTCTCATCTGATCCTCACACTCTCACCCTCAAACTTTCACCCTCACACTCTCACCCTCACAATCTCAGCCTCACACTGTCACACTCAGACTCTCATTGTTCTAATCACCCTCAAACTCACAAACACTCACCCTCACACTCTCACCCTCAAACTCTCACACTCACACTCTCACCCTCGCACACTCAACCACAAACTCTCCTCCTCACCCTCTCACCCTCACACTCTCAAACTCAAACTCTCAACCTCACACTCTCACCCTCACACTGTCACCCTCACACTGTCAACCTCACACTCTCACCCTCACAATCTCACCCTCACAATCTCATCCTCAAACTCTCAACCTCCCACTCTCACCCTCAAACTCTCACCCTCACACTGTCAACCTCACACTGTCAACCTCACACTCTCACCCTCACACTCTCACCATGACACTGCCACCCTCACACTCTCAACCTCATACTCTCACCCTCATACTTTCACCCTCACACATTCATTCTCACCTCTGACCCTCACACTCTAACCCTCAAAATCTCACACTTCAATTCTCGGCCCCAGAATCTCAGACTCTCTCTCTCACCCTCACAAGCTCGTTCTCAAACTCTCACCCTCACATTCTCACCCTCACGCTGACTCCCTCACACTGTCACCCTCACACTCTCACCCTCACAAACTCACCCTCACACTCCAAACCTCAAACTCCCACCCACAAACTGTCACCCTCACACTCTCACTCTCACACTCTCACCCTCACTCTCTCACCCTCACATTCTCATCCTCACACACTCAAACTCAAACTCTCAGCATCACACTCTCACCCTCAAACTCTGAACCTCACACTCTCACCCTCAAACTCTCAACCTCACACTCTCACCCTCAAACTCTCAACCTCACACTCTCACCCTCACACACTCAGCCTCACACTCTCACCCTCACTCTCACACCCTCACACTCTCATCCTCAAACTCTCACACTCACCCAGTCACCCTCACACTGTCTCCCTCAAACTCTCACCCTCACACTCTCAGCCTCATACTTTCACCCTCATACACTGACCATCACACTCTCGCTCTCACATCTGACCCTTACACTCTCACCCTCAAACTCTGTCCCTCACAGTCTCACCATCACAATCTCAGCCTCAAACTGTCACCCTCACACTCTCAACCTCACACTCTCAGCCTCACACTGACTGCCTCACACTGTCACCCTCACACACTCACCCTCACACTCTCACCCTCACACTCTCACCCTCACTCTCTCACCCTCACACTGACACCCTCACACTGTCACCCTCACACTACCACCCTCGCACTCTCAACCTCACACTCTCACCCTCACGCTCTCAGCCTCACACTCTCACCCTCACTCTCACACCCTCAAACTCACCCTCAAACCCTCACACTCACCCTCAAAAACTCACACTCACCCTTTCACCTTCACACTGTCTCCCTCAAACTCTCACCCTCACACTCTCAGCCGCATACTTTCACCCTCATACACTGACCCTCACACTCTCACTCTCTCATCTGATCCTCACACTCTCACCCTCAAACTTTCACCCTCACTCTCTCACCCTCACAATCTCAGCCTCACACTGTCACACTCAGACTCTCATTGTTCTAATCTCCCTCAAACTCACAAACACTCACCCTCACACTCTCACCCTCAAACTCTCACACTCACACTCTCACCCTCACACTCTCAACCACAAACTCTCCTCCTCACCCTCTCACCCTCACAATCTCAAACTCAAACTCTCAACCTCACACTCTCACCCTCACACTGTCACCCTCACAATGTCAACCTCACACTCTCACCCTCACAATCTCATCCTCACATTCTCAACCTCACACTCTCACCCTCAAACTCTCACCCTCACACTGTCACCCTCACACTGTCAACCTCACACTCTCACCCTCACAATCTCACCCTCACAATCTCTTCCTCACACTCTCAACCTCCCACTCTCACCCTCAAACTCTCACCCTCACACTGTCAACCTCACACTGTCAACCTCACACTCTCACCCTCACACTCTCACCATGACACTGCCACCCTCACACTCTCAACCTCATACTCTCACCCTCATACTTTCACCCTCACACATTCATTCTCACCTCTGACCCTCACACTCTAACCCTCAAAATCTCACACTTCAATTCTCGGCCCCAGAATCTCAGACTCTCTCTCTCACCCTTACACGCTCGTTCTCAAACTCTCACCCTCACATTCTCACCCTCACGCTGACTCCCTCACACTGTCACCCTCACACTCTCACCCTCACACACTCACCCTCACACTCCAAACCTCAAACTCCCACCCTCAAACTGTCACTCTCACACTCTCACCCTCACACCCTCACCCTCACTCTCTCACCCTCACATTCTCATCCTCACACTCTCAAACTCAAACTCTCAGCATCACACTCTCACCCTCAAACTCTCAACCTCACACTCTCACCCTCAAACTCTCAACCTCACACTATCACCCTCAAACTCTCAACCTCACACTCTCACCCTCACACACTCAGCCTCACACTCTCACCCTCACTCTCACACCCTCACACTCTCATCCTCAAACTCTCACACTCACCCAGTCACCCTCACACTGTCTCCCTCAAACTCTCACCCTCACACTCTCAGCCCCATACTTTCACCCTCATACACCGACCATCACACTCTCGCTCTCACATCTGACCCTTACACTCTCACCCTCAAACTCTGTCCCTCACAGTCTCACCATCACAATCTCAGCCTCAAACTGTCACCCTCACACTCTCAACCTCACACTCTCAGCCTCACACTGACTGCCTCACACTGTCACCCTCACACACTCACCCTCACACTCTCACCCTCACACTCTCACCCTCACTCTCTCAGCCTCACACTGACTGCCTCACACTGTCACCCTCACACTACCACCCTCGCACTCTCACCCTCACACTCTCACCCTCACTCTCTCACCCTCACACTGACTCCCTCACACTATCACCCACACACTCTCACCCTCACACTGACTCCCTCACACTGTCACCCTCACACTCACATCCTGACACACTCACTCTCAAATTCACACCCTCACAATCTCACCAGCATATTCTCACCCTCACACTCTCACCCTCAAACTCTAACCCTCACACTCTCACCCTCACACTCTCAAACTCACACTCTCATCCTCACCCTCTCAACCTCACACTCTGAAACTCACACTCTCAGCCTCACACACTCACCCTCAAACTCTCAACCTCACACTCTCACCCATACATTCTCACTCTCAAACTCTCAACCTCACACTCTGACCCTCACACTCTCAACCTCAAACTCTCACCCTCACACTCTCACCATCACACTCTCAACTTCACACTCTCACCCTCACACTCTCAACCACACACACTCATCCTCACCCTCTCACCCTCACACTCTCAAAATTAAACTCTCAGCCTCACAATCTCACCCTCAAACTCTCAACCTCACACTCTCACCCTCACACTCTCAACCTCAAATTCTCAACCTCAATCTTTCAACCTGAAACACTCACCCTCAAACTCTCACCCTCACACTCTCACCCTCACACTCTCAACCTCACACTCTCACCCTCACTCTCACACCCTCACACTCTCATCCTCAAACTCTCACACTCACCCTGTCAACCTCACACTGTCTCCCTCAAAATCTCACCCTCATACTCTCAGCCTCATACTTTCATGCTCATACAATGACACTCACACTCTCACTCTCACAACTGTCCCTCACACTCTCACCCTCAAACTCACACCCTAACACTCTCACCCACACAATCTCAGCCTCACACTTTTACACTCATACTCTCATGATTCCACTCACTCTCAAACTCACACACTCTCACTCTCACACTCTCAAACTCAAACTCTCACCCTCACACTCTCACCCTCACACTCTCAACCACACACTCTCTTCCTCACGCTCTCAACTTCACACTCTCAAACTCAAACTCTCAGCCTCACACTCTCACCCTCAAACTCTCAACCTCGCACTCTCACCCTCACACTCTCACCCTCAAGCTCTCAACCTCACACTCTCACCCTCACACTCTCAATCTCACACTCTCACCCTCAAACTCTCAACCTCAAACTCTCACCCTCACACTCTCACACTCAAAGTCTCACCCTCACAATCTCAGCCTCATACTCTCAGCCTCACACTGACGGCCTCAAACTCTCACCCTCACACTCTCACCCTCAGACTCTCAACCTCACACTCTCACCCTCACACTCTCACCCTCACACTGACTCCCTCACAATATCACACTCACACTATCACCCTCACACTCTCACCCTCACACTGTCACCCTCACACTCCAACCCTCACGCTCTCACCCTCACACTCACACCCTCACACTATCACCCTCACACTCTCACCCTCACACTGACTGCCTCACACTGTCACTCTCACACTCACATCCTGGCAAACTCACTCTCAAATTCACACCCTCACAATCTCACCATCACATTCTCAACCTCACACTCTCATCCTCACCCTCTCACCCTCACACTCTCAAACTCAAACTCTCAGCCTCACACTCTCACCCTCAAACTCTCAACCTCACACTGTCACCCTCACACTCTCACCCTCAAACTCTCAACCTCAAACTCTCAACCTCAAACTCTCAACCGCACACCCTAACCCTCAAACTCTCAACCTCACACTCTCACCTTGACACTCTCAGCCTCACACTCTCTTTCCCTCACTCTCACACCCTCACACTCTCATCCTCAAACTCTCACGCTCAACCTGTCGCCCTCACACTGTCTCCCTCAAAATCTCACCCTCACACTCTCAGCCTCATACTTTCACCCTCATACACTGACCCTCACAGTCTCACTCTCACAACTGAACCTCACACTCTCACCCTCAAACTCTCACGCTAACACTCTCACCCTCACACTCTCACCCTCACACTCTCGCCCTCACACTCTCACCCTCAAACTCTCACCATCACACTCTAACGCTCAAACTCTCACCCTCACAATCTCTCCCTCAAACTCTCAACATTACACTCTCCTCCTCACCATCTCACCCTCACACTCTCAAACTCAAACTCTCAGCCTCACACTCTCACCCTCTAACTCCCAACCTCAAACTCTCACCCTCACACTCTCAACCTCACACTCTCAACCTCAAATTCTCAAACTCAAACTCTCACCCTAACACTCTCACCCTCACAATCTCAGCTTCACACTGTCACACTCATACTCTCATGGTTCCACTCATCCTCAACTCACACATTCTCACTCTCACCCTCTCAAACTCAAACTCTCATCCTCAAACTCTCACCCTCACTCTCTCAACCACACAATCTCATCCTCACCCTCTCTCCCTCACACTCTCAAACTCAAACTCTCAGCCTCACACTCTCACCCTCAAACTCTCAACCTCAAACTCTCACCCTCACACTCTCACACTCAAACTCACCCTCACACTCTCACCCTCACACTCTCACCCTCACACTGACTGCCTCACACTCTAAGCCTCACACTCTCACCCTCAGACTCTCACCCTCACACTCTCACCCTCACACTCTCACCCTCATACTGACTCCCTCACACTGTCACCCTCACACTATCACCCTCACACTCTCACCCTTACACCGTCACCCTCACACTCCAACCCTCACGCTCTCACCCTCACACTCACACCCTCACACTATCACCCTCACACTCTCACCCTTACACTGACTCCCTCTCACTGTCACTCTCACACTCACATCCTGACAAACTCACTCTCAAATTCACACCCTCAAAATCTCACCATCACATACTCAACCTCACACTCTCATCCTCACCCTCTCACCCTCACACTCTCAAACTCAAACTCTCAGCCTCACACTCTCACCCTCAAACTCTCAACCTCACACTCTCTCCCTCAAACTCTCATCCTCAAAATCTCAACCTCACACTCTCACCCTCACACTCTCAACCTCAAACTCTCAATCTCACACTCTCACCCTCACACTCCAAACCTCACACTCTCAACCTCACACTCTCACCCTCAAACCCTCAACCTCACACTCTCACTCAAACTCTCACCCTCACACTCTCACCCTCACACTCTCAGCCTCAAACTGACTGCTTCACACTGTCACCCTCACACTCTCACCCTCACACTCTCATCCTCACACTCTCACCCTCACACTCTCACCCTCACACTGACTCCCTTACACTGTCACCCACACATATCACCCTCGCACTCTCACCCTCACACTGTCACCCTCACACTCCAACCCTCACGCTCTCACCCTCACACTCACACCCTCACACTATCACCCCCACACTGTCACCCTCACACTCACATCCTGACACCCTCACTCTCAAATTCACACCCTCACAATCTCACCAGTACATTCTCACCCTCACACTCTCACCCTCAAACTATAACCCTCACACTCTCACCCTCACACTCTCACACTCACACTCTCATCCTCAACATCTCAGCCTCACTCTCAAACTCACACTCTCAGGCTCACACACTCACCCTCAAACTCTCAACCTCTCACTCTCACCCCCACACTCTCACCCTCAAACTCTCAACCTCACACTCTCACCCTCACACTCTCAACCTCAAACTCTCACCCTCACAGTCTCACCCTCACACTCTCCCCCTCACACTCTCACCCTCAAACTCTCACCCTCACACTCTCACCCTCAAACTGTCAACCTCACTCTTTCTTCCTCACACTCTCAACCTCACACTCTCACCTTCACACTCTCAACCACACAGACTCATCCTCACCCTCTCACGCTCACACTCTCAAAATCAAACTCGCAGCCTCACACTCTCACCCTCAAACTCTCAACCTGACACTCTCACCCTCAGATTCTCAACCTCACACTCTCAACCTCACACTCTCACCCTCACACTCTCAACCTCAAATTCTCAACCTCAAACTCTCAACCTGAAACACTTACCCTCAAACTCTCAACCTCACACTCTCACCGTCACACTCTCAGCCTTACACGCTCACCATCACTCTCACACCCTCACACTTTCATCCTCAAACTCTCACACTCACCCTGTCACCCTCAGACTGTCTCCCTCAAACCCTCACCCTCACACTCTCAGCCTCATACTTTCACCCTCATGCACTGACTCTCACACTCTCACTCTCACATCTGACACACACACTCTCACCCTCAAACTCTCAACCTCACCCTCTCACCCTTTCAATCTCAGCTTCACACTGTCACACTCATACTCTCATGGTTCCACTCACCCTCAAACTCACACACTCTCACCCTCACACTCTCACCCTCAAACTTTCACACTCACACTCTCACCCTCACACTCTAAACCACAGACTCTCATCCTCACCCTCTCACCCTCACACTCTCAAACTGAAACTCTCAGCCTCACACTCTCATCCTCACTCTCTCAACCTCACAATCTCACCCACAAACTCTCAACAGCACACTCTCCTCCTCACCCTCTCACCCTCACACTCTCAAACTCAACTCTCCGCCTCACACTCTCAACCTCAAAATCTCCACCTCAAACTCTCACCTTCACACTATCAACCGCACACTCTCAATCTTACACTCTCACCCTCACACTCTCAACCTCAAACTCTCAACCTCAAACTCTCAACCGCACACCCTCACAGTCAAACTCTCAACCTCACACTCTCACCCTCACACTCTCAGCGTCACAATCTCACCCTCACTCTCACACCGTCACACTCTCATCCTCAAACTCTCACACTCACCCTGTCACCCTCACACTGTCTCCACAAACACTCACCCTCACACTCTCAACCTCAAACTCTCAACCTCAAACTCTCAACCGCACACCCTCACCCTCATGCTCTCACCCTCACTCTCACACCCTCACACTCTCATCCTCAAACTCTCACAATCACACTGTCACCCTCACACTGTCTCCCTCAAACTCTAAACCTCACACTCTCAGCCTCATACTTTCACCCTCATACACTGACCCTCACACTCTCACTCTCACATCTGACCCTCACACTCTCACCCTCACACTCTCACCCTCACACTGACTCCCTCACACTGTCACCTTCACACTATCACCCTCGCACTCTCACCCTCACACTGTCAACCTCACACTCCAACCCTCACGCTCTCACCCTCACACTCACACCCTCACACTCTCAACCTCACACTCTCATCCTCAACCTCTCAACCTCAGACTCTCAAACTCAAACTCTCAGCCTAACACTCTCACCCTCAAAGTCTCAACCTCACACTCTCACCCTAACACTCTCACCCTCAAACTCTCAACAACACACTCTCACCCTCACACTCTCACCATCACATTCTCACCCTCACACTCTCAGCCTCAAACTCTCACCCTCACACTCTCACCCTCACACTCTCAACCTCACTCTCATCCTCAACCTCTCAACCTCACACTCTCAAACACAAACTCTCAGCCTTACACTCTCACCCTCAAACACTCAACCTCACACTCTCAACCTCAAACTCTCAACCTTGCACTCACCCTCACACTGTCGCCCTCACACAATTACCCTCACACTCTCACCCTCAAACTCTCACCCTCACACTCTCACACTCAATCTCTCACCCTCACACTCTCACCCTCAAGCTCTCAACCACACACTCTCACCCTCACACTCTCAACCTCACACTCTCACCCTCACACTCTCAACTGCAAACTCTCAACCTCAAACTCTCAACCGCAAACCTCCACCCTCAAACTCTCAACCTCAAACTGTCACCCTCACACTCTCAGCCTCAGACTCACAGCCTCACACTCTCACTCTCACATCGGACCCTCACACCCTCACCCTCAAACTCTCACCCTCACTCTCTCATCGTCACAATCTCAGCCTCAGACTGTCACACTCATACTCTCATGGTTCCACTCACCCTCAAACTCTCACCCTCACACTCTCACACTCAAACTCTCACACTCAAAATCTCACCCTCACACTCTCAACCTCACACTCTCACCCTCACTGTCTCAACCTCACACTCTCACCCTCACATTCTCAGCCGCACACTCTCATCCTCACCCTCTCACCCTCACACTCTCAAACTCAAACTCCCAGCGTCACACTCTCACCCTCACACTCTCAACCGCACACTCTCATCCTCAACCTCTCAACCTCACACTCTCAAACACAAACTCTCAGCCTTACACTCTCACCTGCACACTCTCAACCTCACACTCTCACCCTCACACTCTCACCCTCAAACACTCAACCTCACACTCTCAACCTCAAACTCTCAACCTCGCACTCTCACCCTCACAGTGACGCCCTCACACTCTCACCCTCACAATCTCACCCTCAAACTCTTACCCTCACACTCTCACACTCAAACTCTCACCCTCACACTCTCACCCTCAAACTCTCAACCTCACATTCTCACCCTCACCTTCTCAACCTCACACTCTCACTCTCACACTCTCAACCGCACACTCTCATCCTCACCCTCTCACCCTCACACTTTCAAACTCAATCTCTCAGCCTCACACTCTCACCCTCAAGCTCTCAACCTCGCACTCTCACCTTCACACTCTCAACCTCACACTCTCACCCTCACATGCTCAACCTCAAACTGTCAACCTCAAACTCTCAACCACAAACCCTCACCCTCAAACTCTCAACGTCAAACTCTCACCCTCACACTCTCAGCCTCAGACTCACAGCCTCATACTCTCACTCTCACATCTGACCCTCACACTCTCACCCTCAAACTCTCACCCTCACTCTCTCACCATCACAATCTCAGCCTCAGACTGTCACACTCATACTCTCATGGTTCCACTCACCCTCAAACTCTCAGCCTCACACTCTCACACTCAATCTCTCACCCTCACACTCTCACCCTCACACTCTCAACCTCACACTCTCACCCTCACACTCTCAACTGCACAATCTCATCCTCACCCTCTCACCCTCACACTCTCAAACTCAAACTCTCAGCCTCACAATCTCACCCTCAAACTCTCAACCTCACACTCTCACCCTCAAACTCTCACCCTCACTCTCGCACCATCACAATCTCAGCCTTAGACTGTCAGACTCAGACTCTCATGGTTCCACTCACCCTCAAACTCTCAGCCTCACACTCTCACCCTCAAACTCTCACACTCACCCTATCACCCTCACAATGTCTCCCTCAAACTCTCACCCTCACACTCTCAGCCTCAAACTCTCAACCTCACACTCTCACCCTCACACTCTCACCCTCAAACTCTCAACATCAAACTCTCACCCTCACACTCTCAACCTCACACTCTCACCCTCACACTCTCAACCTCACAATATCACCCTCCCCCTCTCACCCTCAAACTCTCACCCTCACACTCTCACCCTCAAACTCTCACACTCACCCTGTCACCCTCACACTGTCTCCCTCAAACTCTCACCCTCACACTCTCAGCCTCATACTTTCACCATCATACACTAACACTCACACTCTCATTCTCACATCTGACCCTCACACTCTCAAAATCAAACTCTCGACCTCACACTCTCACCCTCACACTCTCAACATCACCCTCTCACCCTCACACTCTCAAACTCAAACTCTCAGCCTAACACTCTCACCCTCACATTCTCAACCTCACATTCTCACCCTCACATTCTCAGCCGCACACTCTCATCCTCACCCTCTCACCCTCACAATTTCAAACTCAATCTCTCAGCCTCACACTCTCACCCTCAAGCTCTCAACCTCACACTCTCACCCTCACACTCTCAACCTCACACTCTCACCATCACACGATCAACCTCAAACTCTAAACCTCAAACTCTCAACCGCAAACCCTCACCCTCAAACTCTCAACCTCAAACTCTCACCCTCAAACTCTCAGCCTCAGACTCACAGCCTCACACTCTCACTCTCACATCTGACCCTCACACTCTCACCCTCAAACTCTCACACTCACTCTCTCACCATCACAATCTCAGCCTCAGACTGTCACACGCATACTCTCATGGTTCCACTCACCCTCAAACTCTCAGCCTCACACTCTCACCCGCAAACTCTCACATTCACCCTATCACCCTCACAATGTCTCCCTCAAACTCTCACCCTCACACTCTCAGCCTCAAACTCACAACCTCACACTCTTACCCTCACACTCTCACCCTCAAACTCTCAACATCACACTCTCACCCTCACACTCTCAACCTCACACTCTCACCCTCACACTCTGAACCTCAAAATATCACCCTCCCCCTCTCACCCTCAAACTCTCACCCTCATACTCTCACCCTCAAACTCTCACACTCACCCTGTCACCCTCACACTGTCTCCCTCAAACTCTCACCCTCACACTCTCAGCCTCATACTTTCACCATCATACACTAACCCTCACACTCTCACTCTCACATCTGACCCTCACACTCTCAAACTCAAACTCTTGACCTCACACTCTCACCCTCACACTCTCAACTTCACACTCTCACCCTCACACTCTCAACCACACACCCTCATCCTCACCCTCTCACCCTCACACACTCAAACTCAAACTCTCAGCATCACACTCTCACCCTCAAATTCTCAATTTCACACTCTCACCCTCACACTCTCAACCTCACACTCTCCTCACACTCTCACCCTCACACTCTCAACCTCAAACTCTCAACCTCAAACTCTCAACCGCACACCCTCACCCTCACACTCTCACCCTCACTCTCACACGCTCACACTCTCATCCTCAAACTCTCACAATCACACTGCCACTCTCATACTGTCTCCCTCAAACTCTAACCCTCACACTCTCAGCCTCATACTTTCACCCTCATACACTGACCCTCACACTCTCACTCTCACATCTGACCCTCACACTCTCACCCTCACACTCTCACCCGAACACTCTCACCCTCACTCTGACTCGCTCACACTGTCACCCTCACACTATCACCCTCACACTCTCACCCTCACACTGTCACCCTCACACTCCAACCCTCATGCTCTCACCCTCACACTCACAACCTCACACTATAGCCCTCACACTCTTACCCTCACAGTGACTCCCTCACACTGTCAACCTCACATTCACATCCTGACACACTTACTTTCAAATTCACACCCTCACAATCTCACCATCACATTCTCACCCTCACACTCTCACCCTCAAACTCTCACCCTCACACTCTCACCCTCACACTCTCACCCTCACACTGTCACCCTCAACCTCTCAACCTCACACTCTCAAACACAAACTCTCAGCCTTACACTCTCACCCTCAAAATCTCAACCTCACAGTCTCCCCCTCACACTCTCACCCTCAAATTCTCAACCTCACACTCTCAACCTCAAACTCTCAACCTCACACTCTCACCCTCACACGGTCGCCCTCACACTCTCACCCTCACACTCTCAACCTCACACTCTCATCCTCAACCTCTCAACCTCAGACTCTCAAACTCAAACTCTAATCCTCACACTCTCACCCTCACACTCTCAACCTCACACTCTCATCCTCAACCTCTCAACCTCACACTCTCAAACACAAACTCTCAGCCTTACAAACTCACCCTCAAAATCTCAACCTCACACTCTCACCCTCACACTCTCAACCTCAAACTCTCAACCTCACACTCTCAACCTCAAACTCTCAACCTCGCACTCTCACCCTCACACTGTCGCCCTCACACTCTCACCCTCACAATCTCACCCTCAAAATCTCACCCTCACACTCTCACACTCAAACTCTCACCCAAACACTCGCACCCTCAAACTCTCAACCTCACACTCTCACCCTCACATTCTCAACCTCAAACTCTCAACCTCACACTCTCAACCTCAAACTCTCAACCTCGCACTCTCACCCTCACACTGTCGCCCTCACACTCTCACCCTCACAATCTCACCCTCAAAATCTCACCCTCACACTCTCACACTCAAACTCTCACCCTCACACTCGCACCCTCAAACTCTCAACCTCACACTCTCACCCTCACATTCTCAACCTCACACTCTCACCCTCACACTCTCAACCGCACACTCTCATCCACACCCTCTCACACTCACACTTTCAAACTCAATCTCTCAGACTCACACTCTCACCCTCAAGCTCTCAACCTCACACTCTCACCCTCACACTCTCAACCGCACCATCTCAACCTCACACTCTCAACCTCAAACTCTCAACCTCAAACTCTCAACCGCAAACCCTCACCCTCAAACTCTCAACCTCAAAATCTCCACCTCAAACTCTCATCTTCACACTATCAACCGCACACTCTCAATCTTACACTCTCACCCTCACACTCTCAACCTCAAACTCTCAACCTCAAACTCTCAACCGCACACCCTCACAGTCAAACTCTTGACCTCACACTCTCACCCTCACAGTCTCAGCATCACAATCTCACCCTCACTCTCACACCGTCACACTCTCATCCTCAAACTCTCACACTCACCCTCTCACCCTCACACTGTCTCCACAAACACTCACCCTCACACTCTCAACCTCAAACTCTCAACCTCAAACTCTCAACCGCACACCCTCACCCTCACGCTCTCACCCTCACTCTCACACCCTCACACTCTCATCCTCAAACTCTCACAATCACACTGTCACCCTCACACTGTCTCCCTCAAACTCTAAACCTCACACTCTCAGCCTCATACTTTCACCCTCATACACTGACCCTCACACTCTCACTCTCACATCTGACCCTCACACTCTCACCCTCACACTCTCACCCTCACACTGACTCCCTCACACTGTCACCTTCACACTATCACCCTCGCACTCTCACCCTCACACTGTCAACCTCACACTCCAACCCTCACGCTCTCACCCTCACACTCACACCCTCACACTCTCAACCTCACACTCTCATCCTCAACCTCTCAACCTCAGACTCTCAAACTCAAACTCTCAGCCTAACACTCTCACCCTCAAAGTCTCAACCTCACACTCTCACCCTAACACTCTCACCCTCAAACTCTCAACAACACACTCTCACCCTCACACTCTCACCATCACATTCTCACCCTCACACTCTCAGCCTCAAACTCTCACCCTCACACTCTCACCCTCACACTCTCAACCTCACACTCTCATCCTCAACCTCTCAACCTCACACTCTCGAACACAAACTCTCAGCCTTACACTCTCACCCTCAAACACTCAACCTCACACTCTCAACCTCAAACTCTCAACCTTGCACTCACCCTCACACTGTCGCCCTCACACAATTACCCTCACACTCTCACCCTCAAACTCTCACCCTCACACTCTCACACTCAATCTCTCACCCTCACACTCTCACCCTCAAGCTCTCAACCACACACTCTCACCCTCACACTCTCAACCTCACACTCTCACCCTCACACTCTCAACCGCAAACTCTCAACCTCAAACTCTCAACCGCAAACCTCCACCCTCAAACTCTCAACCTCAAACTGTCACCCTCACACTCTCAGCCTCAGACTCACAGCCTCACACTCTCACTCTCACATCGGACCCTCACACTCTCACCCTCAAACTCTCACCCTCACTCTCTCATCGTCACAATCTCAGCCTCAGACTGTCACACTCATACTCTCATGGTTCCACTCACCCTCAAACTCTCACCCTCACACTCTCACACTCAAACTCTCACACTCAAAATCTCACCCTCACACTCTCAACCTCACACTCTCACCCTCACTGTCTCAACCTCACACTCTCACCCTCACATTCTCAGCTGCACACTCTCATCCTCACCCTCTCACCCTCACACTCTCAAACTCAAACTCCCAGCGTCACACTCTCACCCTCACACTCTCAACCGCACACTCTCATCCTCAACCTCTCAACCTCACACTCTCAAACACAAACTCTCAGCCTTACACTCTCACCTGCACACTCTCAACCTCACACTCTCACCCTCACACTCTCACCCTCAACCTCACACTCTCAACCTCAAACTCTCAACCTCGCACTCTCACCCTCACACTGACGCCCTCACACTCTCACCCTCACAATCTCACCCTCAAACTCTTACCCTCACACTCTCACACTCAAACTCTCAACCTCACACTCTCACCCTCAAACTCTCAACCTCACATTCTCACCCTCACCTTCTCAACCTCACACTCTCACTCTCACACTCTCAACCGCACACTCTCATCCTCACCCTCTCACCCTCACACTTTCAAACTCAATCTCTCAGCCTCACACTCTCACCCTCAAGCTCTCAACCTCGCACTCTCACCTTCACACTCTCAACCTCACACTCTCACCCTCACATGCTCAACCTCAAACTGTCAACCTCAAACTCTCAACCACAAACCCTCACCCTCAAACTCTCAACGTCAAACTCTCACCCTCACACTCTCAGCCTCAGACTCACAGCCTCATACTCTCACTCTCACATCTGACCCTCACACTCTCACCCTCAAACTCTCACCCTCACTCTCTCACCATCACAATCTCAGCCTCAGACTGTCACACTCATACTCTCATGGTTCCACTCACCCTCAAACTCTCAAACTCACACTCTCACACTCAAACTCTCACCCTCACACTCTCACCCTCACACTCTCAACCTCACACTCTCACCCTCACACTCTCAACTGCACAATCTCATCCTCACCCTCTCACCCTCACACTCTCAAACTCAAACTCTCAGCCTCACAATCTCACCCTCAAACTCTCAACCTCACACTCTCACCCTCAAACTCTCACCCTCACTCTCGCACCATCACAATCTCAGCCTTAGACTGTCAGACTCAGACTCTCATGGTTCCACTCACCCTCAAACTCTCAGCTTCACACTCTCACCCTCAAACTCTCACACTCACCCTATCACCCTCACAATGTCTCCCTCAAACTCTCACCCTCACACTCTCAGCCTCAAACTCTCAACCTCACACTCTCACCCTCACACTCTCACCCTCAAACTCTCAACATCAAACTCTCACCCTCACACTCTCAACCTCACACTCTCACCCTCACACTCTCAACCTCACAATATCACCCTCCCCCTCTCACCCTCAAACTCTCACCCTCACACTCTCACCCTCAAACTCTCACACTCACCCTGTCACCCTCACACTGTCTCCCTCAAACTCTCACCCTCACACTCTCAGCCTCATACTTTCACCATCATACACTAACACTCACACTCTCATTCTCACATCTGACCCTCACACTCTCAAACTCAAACTCTCGACCTCACACTCTCACCCTCACACTCTCAACATCACACTCTCACCCTCACACTCTCAAACTCAAACTCTCAGCATCACACTCTCACCCTCAAATTCTCAACCTCACATTCTCACCCTCACATTCTCAGCCGCACACTCTCATCCTCACCCTCTCACCCTCACACTCTCAAACTCAAACTCTCAGCCTAACACTCTCACCCTCACATTCTCAACCTCACATTCTCACCCTCACATTCTCAGCCGCACACTCTCATCCTCACCCTCTCACCCTCACAATTTCAAACTCAATCTCTCAGCCTCACACTCTCACCCTCAAGCTCTCAACCTCACACTCTCACCCTCACACTCTCAACCTCACACTCTCACCATCACACGATCAACCTCAAACTCTAAACCTCAAACTCTCAACCGCAAACCCTCACCCTCAAACTCTCAACCTCAAACTCTCACCCTCAAACTCTCAGCCTCAGACTCACAGCCTCACACTCTCACTCTCACATCTGACCCTCACACTCTCACCCTCAAACTCTCACACTCACTCTCTCACCATCACAATCTCAGCCTCAGACTGTCACACGCATACTCTCATGGTTCCACTCACCCTCAAACTCTCAGCCTCACACTCTCACCCGCAAACTCTCACATTCACCCTATCACCCTCACAATGTCTCCCTCAAACTCTCACCCTCACACTCTCAGCCTCAAACTCACAACCTCACACTCTCACCCTCACACTCTCACCCTCAAACTCTCAACATCACACTCTCACCCTCACACTCTCAACCTCACACTCTCACCCTCACACTCTCAACCTCAAAATATCACCCTCCCCCTCTCACCCTCAAACTCTCACCCTCATACTCTCACCCTCAAACTCTCACACTCACCCTGTCACCCTCACACTGTCTCCCTCAAACTCTCACCCTCACACTCTCAGCCTCATACTTTCACCATCATACACTAACCCTCACACTCTCACTCTCACATCTGACCCTCACACTCTCAAACTCAAACTCTTGACCTCACACTCTCACCCTCACACTCTCAACTTCACACTCTCACCCTCACACTCTCAACCACACACCCTCATCCTCACCCTCTCACCCTCACACACTCAAACTCAAACTCTCAGCATCACACTCTCACCCTCAAATTCTCAATTTCACACTCTCACCCTCACACTCTCAACCTCACACTCTCATCCTCACACTCTCACCCTCACACTCTCAACCTCACACTCTCAACCTCAAACTCTCAACCGCACACCCTCACCCTCACACTCTCACCCTCACTCTCACACGCTCACACTCTCATCCTCAAACTCTCACAATCACACTGCCACTCTCATACTGTCTCCCTCAAACTCTAACCCTCACACTCTCAGCCTCATACTTTCACCCTCATACACTGACCCTCACACTCTCACTCTCACATCTGACCCTCACACTCTCACCCTCACACTCTCACCCGAACACTCTCACCCTCACTCTGACTCGCTCACACTGTCACCCTCACACTATCACCCTCACACTCTCACCCTCACACTGTCACCCTCACACTCCAACCCTCATGCTCTCACCCTCACACTCACAACCTCACACTATAGCCCTCACACTCTTACCCTCACAGTGACTCCCTCACACTGTCAACCTCACATTCACATCCTGACACACTTACTTTCAAATTCACACCCTCACAATCTCACCATCACATTCTCACCCTCACACTCTCACCCTCAAACTCTCACCCTCACACTCTCACCCTCACAATCTCAACCTCACACTCTCATCCTCAACCTCTCAACCTCACACTCTCAAACACAAACTCTCAGCCTTACACTCTCACCCTCAAAATCTCAACCTCACAGTCTCCCCCTCACAATCTCACCCTCAAATTCTCAACCTCACACTCTCAACCTCAAACTCTCAACCTCACACTCTCACCCTCACACGGTCGCCCTCACACTCTCACCCTCACACTCTCAACCTCACACTCTCATCCTCAACCTCTCAACCTCAGACTCTAAAACTCAAACTCTAATCCTCACACTCTCACCCTCACACTCTCAACCTCACACTCTCATCCTCAACCTCTCAACCTCACACTCTCAAACACAAACTCTCAGCCTTACAAACTCACCCTCAAAATCTCAACCTCACACTCTCACCCTCACACTCTCAACCTCAAACTCTCAACCTCACACTCTCAACCTCAAACTCTCAACCTCTCACTCTCACCCTCACACTGTCGCCCTCACACTCTCACCCTCACAATCTCACCCTCAAAATCTCACCCTCACACTCTCACACTCAAACTCTCACCCAAACACTCGCACCCTCAAACTCTCAACCTCACACTCTCACCCTCACATTCTCAACCTCAAACTCTCAACCTCACACTCTCAACCTCAAACTCTCAACCTCGCACTCTCACCCTCACACTGTCGCCCTCACACTCTCACCCTCACAATCTCACCCTCAAAATCTCACCCTCACACTCTCACACTCAAACTCTCACCCTCACACTCGCACCCTCAAACTCTCAACCTCACACTCTCACCCTCACATTCTCAACCTCACACTCTCACCCTCACACTCTCAACCGCACACTCTCATCCACACCCTCTCACACTCACACTTTCAAACTCAATCTCTCAGACTCACACTCTCACCCTCAAGCTCTCAACCTCACACTCTCACCCTCACACTCTCAACCTCACCATCTCAACCAAACACTCTCAACCTCAAACTCTCAACCTCAAACTCTCAACCGCAAACCCTCACCCTCAAACTCTCAACCTCAAAATCTCCACCTCAAACTCTCATCTTCACACTATCAACCGCACACTCTCAATCTTACACTCTCACCCTCACACTCTCAACCTCAAACTCTCAACCTCAAACTCTCAACCGCACACCCTCACAGTCAAACTCTTGACCTCACACTCTCACCCTCACACTCTCAGCATCACAATCTCACCCTCACTCTCACACCGTCACACTCTCATCCTCAAACTCTCACACTCACCCTGTCACCCTCACACTGTCTCCACAAACACTCACCCTCACACTCTCAACCTCAAACTCTCAACCTCAAACTCTCAACCGCACACCCTCACCCTCACGCTCTCACCCTCACTCTCACACCCTCACACTCTAATCCTCAAACTCTCACAATCACACTGTCACCCTCACACTGTCTCCCTCAAACTCTAAACCTCACACTCTCAGCCTCATACTTTCACCCTCATACACTGACCCTCACACTCTCACTCTCACATCTGACCCTCACACTCTCACCCTCACACTCTCACCCTCACACTGACTCCCTCACACTGTCACCTTCACACTATCACCCTCGCACTCTCACCCTCACACTGTCAACCTCACACTCCAACCCTCACGCTCTCACCCTCACACTCACACCCTCACACTCTCAACCTCACACTCTCATCCTCAACCTCTCAACCTCAGACTCTCAAACTCAAACTCTCAGCCTAACACTCTCACCCTCAAAGTCTCAACCTCACACTCTCACCCTAACACTCTCACCCTCAAACTCTCAACAACACACTCTCACCCTCACACTCTCACCATCACATTCTCACCCTCACACTCTCAGCCTCAAACTCTCACCCTCACACTCTCACCCTCACACTCTCAACCTCACACTCTCATCCTCAACCTCTCAACCTCACACTCTCGAACACAAACTCTCAGCCTTACACTCTCACCCTCAAACACTCAACCTCACACTCTCAACCTCAAACTCTCAACCTTGCACTCACCCTCACACTGTCGCCCTCACACAATTACCCTCACACTCTCACCCTCAAACTCTCACCCTCACACTCTCACACTCAATCTCTCACCCTCACACTCTCACCCTCAAGCTCTCAACCACACACTCTCACCCTCACACTCTCAACCTCACACTCTCACACTCACACTCTCAACCGCAAACTCTCAACCTCAAACTCTCAACCGCAAACCTCCACCCTCAAACTCTCAACCTCAAACTGTCACCCTCACACTCTCAGCCTCAGACTCACAGCCTCACACTCTCACTCTCACATCGGACCCTCACACTCTCACCCTCAAACTCTCACCCTCACACTCTCACACTCAAACTCTCACACTCAAAATCTCACCCTCACACTCTCAACCTCACACTCTCACCCTCACTGTCTCAACCTCACACTCTCACCCTCACATTCTCAGCTGCACACTCTCATCCTCACCCTCTCACCCTCACACTCTCAAACTCAAACTCCCAGCGTCACACTCTCACCCTCACACTCTCAACCGCACACTCTCATCCTCAACCTCTCAACCTCACACTCTCAAACACAAACTCTCAGCCTTACACTCTCACCTGCACACTCTCAACCTCACACTCTCACCCTCACACTCTCACCCTCAAACACTCAACCTCACACTCTCAACCTCAAACTCTCAACCTCGCACTCTCACCCTCACACTGACGCCCTCACACTCTCACCCTCACAATCTCACCCTCAAACTCTTACCCTCACACTCTCACACTCAAACTCTCACCCTCACACTCTCACCCTCAAACTCTCAACCTCACATTCTCACCCTCACCTTCTCAACCTCACACTCTCACTCTCACACTCTCAACCGCACACTCTCATCCTCACCCTCTCACCCTCACACTTTCAAACTCAATCTCTCAGCCTCACACTCTCACCCTCAAGCTCTCAACCTCGCACTCTCACCTTCACACTCTCAACCTCACACTCTCACCCTCACATGCTCAACCTCAAACTGTCAACCTCAAACTCTCAACCACAAACCCTCACCCTCAAACTCTCAACGTCAAACTCTCACCCTCACACTCTCAGCCTCAGACTCACAGCCTCATACTCTCACTCTCACATCTGACCCTCACACTCTCACCCTCAAACTCTCACCCTCACTCTCTCACCATCACAATCTCAGCCTCAGACTGTCACACTCATACTCTCATGGTTCCACTCACCCTCAAACTCTCAAACTCACACTCTCACACTCAATCTCTCACCCTCACACTCTCACCCTCACACTCTCAACCTCACACTCTCACCCTCACACTCTCAACTGCACAATCTCATCCTCACCCTCTCACCCTCACACTCTCAAACTCAAACTCTCAGCCTCACAATCTCACCCTCAAACTCTCAACCTCACACTCTCACCCTCAAACTCTCACCCTCACTCTCGCACCATCACAATCTCAGCCTTAGACTGTCAGACTCAGACTCTCATGGTTCCACTCACCCTCAAACTCTCAGCTTCACACTCTCACCCTCAAACTCTCACACTCACCCTATCACCCTCACAATGTCTCCCTCAAACTCTCACCCTCACACTCTCAGCCTCCAACTCTCAACCTCACACTCTCACCCTCACACTCTCACCCTCAAACTCTCAACATCAAACTCTCACCCTCACACTCTCAACCTCACACTCTCACCCTCACACTCTCAACCTCACAATATCACCCTCCCCCTCTCACCCTCAAACTCTCACCCTCACACTCTCACCCTCAAACTCTCACACTCACCCTGTCACCCTCACACTGTCTCCCTCAAACTCTCACCCTCACACTCTCAGCCTCATACTTTCACCATCATACACTAACACTCACACTCTCATTCTCACATCTGACCCTCACACTCTCAAACTCAAACTCTCGACCTCACACTCTCACCCTCACACTCTCAACATCACACTCTCACCCTCACACTCTCAAACTCAAACTCTCAGCATCACACTCTCACCCTCAAATTCTCAACCTCACATTCTCACCCTCACATTCTCAGCCGCACACTCTCATCCTCACCCTCTCACCCTCACACTCTCAAACTCAAACTCTCAGCCTAACACTCTCACCCTCACATTCTCAACCTCACATTCTCACCCTCACATTCTCAGCCGCACACTCTCATCCTCACCCTCTCACCCTCACAATTTCAAACTCAATCTCTCAGCCTCACACTCTCACCCTCAAGCTCTCAACCTCACACTCTCACCCTCACACTCTCAACCTCACACTCTCACCATCACACGATCAACCTCAAACTCTAAACCTCAAACTCTCAACCGCAAACCCTCACCCTCAAACTCTCAACCTCAAACTCTCACCCTCAAACTCTCAGCCTCAGACTCACAGCCTCACACTCTCACTCTCACATCTGACCCTCACACTCTCACCCTCAAACTCTCACACTCACTCTCTCACCATCACAATCTCAGCCTCAGACTGTCACACGCATACTCTCATGGTTCCACTCACCCTCAAACTCTCAGCCTCACACTCTCACCCGCAAACTCTCACATTCACCCTATCACCCTCACAATGTCTCCCTCAAACTCTCACCTCACACTCTCAGCCTCAAACTCACAACCTCACACTCTCACCCTCACACTCTCACCCTCAAACTCTCAACATCACACTCTCACCCTCACACTCTCAACCTCACACTCTCACCCTCACACTCTCAACCTCAAAATATCACCCTCCCCCTCTCACCCTCAAACTCTCACCCTCATACTCTCACCCTCAAACTCTCACACTCACCCTGTCACCCTCACACTGTCTCCCTCAAACTCTCACCCTCACACTCTCAGCCTCATACTTTCACCATCATACACTAACCCTCACACTCTCACTCTCACATCTGACCCTCACACTCTCAAACTCAAACTCTTGACCTCACACTCTCACCCTCACACTCTCAACTTCACACTCTCACCCTCACACTCTCAACCACACACCCTCATCCTCACCCTCTCACCCTCACACACTCAAACTCAAACTCTCAGCATCACACTCTCACCCTCAAATTCTCAATTTCACACTCTCACCCTCACACTCTCAACCTCACACTCTCATCCTCACACTCTCACCCTCACACTCTCAACCTCAAACTCTCAACCTCAAACTCTCAACCGCACACCCTCACCCTCACACTCTCACCCTCACTCTCTCACGCTCACACTCTCATCCTCAAACTCTCACAATCACACTGCCACTCTCATACTGTCTCCCTCAAACTCTAACCCTCACACTCTCAGCCTCATACTTTCACCCTCATACACTGACCCTCACACTCTCACTCTCACATCTGACCCTCACACTCTCACCCTCACACTCTCACCCGAACACTCTCACCCTCACTCTGACTCGCTCACACTGTCACCCTCACACTATCACCCTCACACTCTCACCCTCACACTGTCACCCTCACACTCCAACCCTCATGCTCTCACCCTCACACTCACAACCTCACACTATAGCCCTCACACTCTTACCCTCACAGTGACTCCCTCACACTGTCAACCTCACATTCACATCCTGACACACTTACTTTCAAATTCACACCCTCACAATCTCACCATCACATTCTCACCCTCACACTCTCACCTCAAACTCTCACCCTCACACTCTCACCCTCACAATCTCAACCTCACACTCTCATCCTCAACCTCTCAACCTCACACTCTCAAACACAAACTCTCAGCCTTACACTCTCACCCTCAAAATCTCAACCTCACAGTCTCCCCCTCACAATCTCACCCTCAAATTCTCAACCTCACACTCTCAACCTCAAACTCTCAACCTCACACTCTCACCCTCACACGGTCGCCCTCACACTCTCACCCTCACACTCTCAACCTCACACTCTCATCCTCAACCTCTCAACCTCAGACTCTAAAACTCAAACTCTAATCCTCACACTCTCACCCTCACACTCTCAACCTCACACTCTCATCCTCAACCTCTCAACCTCACACTCTCAAACACAAACTCTCAGCCTTACAAACTCACCCTCAAAATCTCAACCTCACACTCTCACCCTCACACTCTCAACCTCAAACTCTCAACCTCACACTCTCAACCTCAAACTCTCAACCTCGCACTCTCACCCTCACACTGTCACCCTCACACTCTCACCCTCAAACTCTCACCCTCACACTCTCACCCTCACACTCTCACCCTCACACTGTCACCCTCAACCTCTCAACCTCACACTCTCAAACACAAACTCTCAGCCTTACACTCTCACCCTCAAAATCTCAACCTCACAGTCTCCCCCTCACACTCTCACCCTCAAATTCTCAACCTCACACTCTCAACCTCAAACTCTCAACCTCACACTCTCACCCTCACACGGTCGCCCTCACACTCTCACCCTCACACTCTCAACCTCACACTCTCATCCTCAACCTCTCAACCTCAGACTCTCAAACTCAAACTCTAATCCTCACACTCTCACCCTCACACTCTCAACCTCACACTCTCATCCTCAACCTCTCAACCTCACACTCTCAAACACAAACTCTCAGCCTTACAAACTCACCCTCAAAATCTCAACCTCACACTCTCACCCTCACACTCTCAACCTCAAACTCTCAACCTCACACTCTCAACCTCAAACTCTCAACCTCGCACTCTCACCCTCACACTGTCGCCCTCACACTCTCACCCTCACAATCTCACCCTCAAAATCTCACCCTCACACTCTCACACTCAAACTCTCACCCAAACACTCGCACCCTCAAACTCTCAACCTCACACTCTCACCCTCACATTCTCAACCTCAAACTCTCAACCTCACACTCTCAACCTCAAACTCTCAACCTCGCACTCTCACCCTCACACTGTCGCCCTCACACTCTCACCCTCACAATCTCACCCTCAAAATCTCACCCTCACACTCTCACACTCAAACTCTCACCCTCACACTCGCACCCTCAAACTCTCAACCTCACACTCTCACCCTCACATTCTCAACCTCACACTCTCACCCTCACACTCTCAACCGCACACTCTCATCCACACCCTCTCACACTCACACTTTCAAACTCAATCTCTCAGACTCACACTCTCACCCTCAAGCTCTCAACCTCACACTCTCACCCTCACACTCTCAACCTCACCATCTCAACCTCACACTCTCAACCTCAAACTCTCAACCTCAAACTCTCAACCGCAAACCCTCACCCTCAAACTCTCAACCTCAAACTCTCACCCTCACACTCTCAGCCTCAGACTCACAGCCTCACACTCTCACTCTCACATCTGACCCTTACACTCTCACCCTCAAACTCTCACGCTCACTCTCTCAACCACACAATCTCATCCTCATCCTCTCTCCCTCACACTCTCAAACTCAAACTCTCAGCCTCACACTCTCACCCTCAAACTCTCAACCTCAAACTCTCACCCTCACACTCTCACACTCAAACTCACCCTCACACTCTCACCCTCACACTCTCACCCTCACACTGACTGCCTCACACTCTAAGCCTCACACTCTCACCCTCAGACTCTCACCCTCACACTCTCACCCTCATACTGACTCCCTCACACTGTCACCCTCACACTA
Source organism: Carcharodon carcharias (assembly GCF_017639515.1). Taxonomy (NCBI): domain Eukaryota; kingdom Metazoa; phylum Chordata; class Chondrichthyes; order Lamniformes; family Lamnidae; genus Carcharodon; species Carcharodon carcharias. The sequence continues at coordinate 41,795,117 of NC_054491.1, forward strand.
TCACCCTCACACTCTCACCCTTACACTGTCACCCTCACACTCCAACCCTCACGCTCTCACCCTCACACTCACACCCTCACACTATCACCCTCACACTCTCACCCTCACACTGACTCCCTCTCACTGTCACTCTCACACTCACATCCTGACAAACTCACTCTCAAATTCACACCCTCAAAATCTCACCATCACATACTCAACCTCACACTCTCATCCTCACCCTCTCACCCTCACACTCTCAAACTCAAACTCTCAGCCTCACACTCTCACCCTCAAACTCTCAACCTCACACTCTCTCCCTCAAACTCTCATCCTCAAAATCTCAACCTCACACTCTCACCCTCACACTCTCAACCTCAAACTCTCAATCTCACACTCTCACCCTCAAACCCTCAACCTCACACTCTCACTCAAACTCTCACCCTCACATTCTCAGCCTCAAACTGACTGCTTCACACTGTCACCCTCACACTCTCACCCTCACACTCTCATCCTCACACTCTCACCCTCACACTCTCACCCTCACACTGACTCCCTTACACTGTCACCCACACACTATCACCCTCGCACTCTCACCCTCACACTGTCACCCTCACACTCCAACCCTCACGCTCTCACCCTCACACTCACACCCTCACACTATCACCCCCACACTGTCACCCTCACACTCACATCCTGACACCCTCACTCTCAAATTCACACCCTCACAATCTCACCAGTACATTCTCACCCTCACACTCTCACCCTCAAACTATAACCCTCACACTCTCACCCTCACACTCTCACACTCACACTCTCATCCTCAACATCTCAGCCTCACTCTCAAACTCACACTCTCAGGCTCACACACTCACCCTCAAACTCTCAACCTCTCACTCTCACCCCCACACTCTCACCCTCAAACTCTCAACCTCACACTCTCTCCCTCAAACTCTCATCCTCAAAATCTCAACCTCACACTCTCACCCTCACACTCTCAACCTCAAACTCTCAATCTCACACTCTCACCCTCACACTCCAAACCTCACACTCTCAACCTCACACTCTCACCCTCAAACCCTCAACCTCACACTCTCACTCAAACTCTCACCCTCACACTCTCACCCTCACACTCTCACCCTCACACTCTCAACCTCAAATTCTCAAACTCAAACTCTCACCCTAACACTCTCACCCTCACAATCTCAGCTTCACACTGTCACACTCATACTCTCATGGTTCCACTCATCCTCAACTCACACATTCTCACTCTCACCCTCTCAAACTCAAACTCTCATCCTCAAACTCTCACCCTCACTCTCTCAACCACACAATCTCATCCTCACCCTCTCTCCCTCACACTCTCAAACTCAAACTCTCAGCCTCACACTCTCACCCTCAAACTCTCAACCTCAAACTCTCACCCTCACACTCTCACACTCAAACTCACCCTCACACTCTCACCCTCACACTCTCACCCTCACACTGACTGCCTCACACTCTAAGCCTCACACTCTCACCCTCACACTCTCACCCTCACACTCTCACCCTCACACTCTCACCCTCATACTGACTCCCTCACACTGTCACCCTCACACTATCACCCTCACACTCTCACCCTTACACTGTCACCCTCACACTCCAACCCTCACGCTCTCACCCTCACACTCACACCCTCACACTATCACCCTCACACTCTCACCCTCACACTGACTCCCTCTCACTGTCACTCTCACACTCACATCCTGACAAACTCACTCTCAAATTCACACCCTCAAAATCTCACCATCACATACTCAACCTCACACTCTCATCCTCACCCTCTCACCCTCACACTCTCAAACTCAAACTCTCAGCCTCACACTCTCACCCTCAAACTCTCAACCTCACACTCTCTCCCTCAAACTCTCATCCTCAAAATCTCAACCTCACACTCTCACCCTCACACTCTCAACCTCAAACTCTCAATCTCACACTCTCACCCTCACACTCCAAACCTCACACTCTCAACCTCACACTCTCACCCTCAAACCCTCAACCTCACACTCTCACTCAAACTCTCACCCTCACACTCTCACCCTCACACTCTCAGCCTCAAACTGACTGCTTCACACTGTCACCCTCACACTCTCACCCTCACACTCTCATCCTCACACTCTCACCCTCACACTCTCACCCTCACACTGACTCCCTTACACTGTCACCCACACATATCACCCTCGCACTCTCACCCTCACACTGTCACCCTCACACTCCAACCCTCACGCTCTCACCCTCACACTCACACCCTCACACTATCACCCCCACACTGTCACCCTCACACTCACATCCTGACACCCTCACTCTCAAATTCACACCCTCACAATCTCACCAGTACATTCTCACCCTCACACTCTCACCCTCAAACTATAACCCTCACACTCTCACCCTCACACTCTCACACTCACACTCTCATCCTCAACATCTCAGCCTCACTCTCAAACTCACACTCTCAGGCTCACACACTCACCCTCAAACTCTCAACCTCTCACTCTCACCCCCACACTCTCACCCTCAAACTCTCAACCTCACACTCTCACCCTCACACTCTCAACCTCAAACTCTCACCCTCACAGTCTCACCCTCACACTCTCCCCCTCACACTCTCACCCTCAAACTCTCACCCTCACACTCTCACCCTCAAACTGTCAACCTCACTCTTTCTTCCTCACACTCTCAACCTCACACTCTCACCTTCACACTCTCAACCACACAGACTCATCCTCACCCTCTCATGCTCACACTCTCAAAATCAAACTCGCAGCCTCACACTCTCACCCTCAAACTCTCAACCTGACACTCTCACCCTCAGATTCTCAACCTCACACTCTCAACCTCACACTCTCACCCTCACACTCTCAACCTCAAATTCTCAACCTCAAACTCTCAACCTGAAACACTTACCCTCAAACTCTCAACCTCACACTCTCACCGTCACACTCTCAGCCTTACACGCTCACCATCACTCTCACACCCTCACACTTTCATCCTCAAACTCTCACACTCACCCTGTCACCCTCAGACTGTCTCCCTCAAACCCTCACCCTCACACTCTCAGCCTCATACTTTCACCCTCATGCACTGACTCTCACACTCTCACTCTCACATCTGACACACACACTCTCACCCTCAAACTCTCAACCTCACCCTCTCACCCTTTCAATCTCAGCTTCACACTGTCACACTCATACTCTCATGGTTCCACTCACCCTCAAACTCACACACTCTCACCCTCACACTCTCACCCTCAAACTTTCACACTCACACTCTCACCCTCACACTCTAAACCACAGACTCTCATCCTCACCCTCTCACCCTCACACTCTCAAACTGAAACTCTCAGCCTCACACTCTCATCCTCACTCTCTCAACCTCACAATCTCACCCTCAAACTCTCAACAGCACACTCTCCTCCTCACCCTCTCACCCTCACACTCTCAAACTCAACTCTCCGCCTCACACTCTCAACCTCAAAATCTCCACCTCAAACTCTCACCTTCACACTATCAACCGCACACTCTCAATCTTACACTCTCACCCTCACACTCTCAACCTCAAACTCTCAACCTCAAACTCTCAACCGCACACCCTCACAGTCAAACTCTCAACCTCACACTCTCACCCTCACACTCTCAGCGTCACAATCTCACCCTCACTCTCACACCGTCACACTCTCATCCTCAAACTCTCACACTCACCCTGTCACCCTCACACTGTCTCCACAAACACTCACCCTCACACTCTCAACCTCAAACTCTCAACCTCAAACTCTCAACCGCACACCCTCACCCTCACGCTCTCACCCTCACTCTCACACCCTCACACTCTCATCCTCAAACTCTCACAATCACACTGTCACCCTCACACTGTCTCCCTCAAACTCTAAACCTCACACTCTCAGCCTCATACTTTCACCCTCATACACTGACCCTCACACTCTCACTCTCACATCTGACCCTCACACTCTCACCCTCACACTCTCACCCTCACACTGACTCCCTCACACTGTCACCTTCACACTATCACCCTCGCACTCTCACCCTCACACTGTCAACCTCACACTCCAACCCTCACGCTCTCACCCTCACACTCACACCCTCACACTCTCAACCTCACACTCTCATCCTCAACCTCTCAACCTCAGACTCTCAAAATCAAACTCTCAGCCTAACACTCTCACCCTCAAAGTCTCAACCTCACACTCTCACCCTAACACTCTCACCCTCAAACTCTCAACAACACACTCTCACCCTCACACTCTCACCATCACATTCTCACCCTCACACTCTCAGCCTCAAACTCTCACCCTCACACTCTCACCCTCACACTCTCAACCTCACACTCTCATCCTCAACCTCTCAACCTCACACTCTCGAACACAAACTCTCAGCCTTACACTCTCACCCTCAAACACTCAACCTCACACTCTCAACCTCAAACTCTCAACCTTGCACTCACCCTCACACTGTCGCCCTCACACAATTACCCTCACACTCTCACCCTCAAACTCTCACCCTCACACTCTCACACTCAATCTCTCACCCTCACACTCTCACCCTCAAGCTCTCAACCACACACTCTCACCCTCACACTCTCAACCTCACACTCTCACCCTCACACTCTCAACCGCAAACTCTCAACCTCAAACTCTCAACCGCAAACCTCCACCCTCAAACTCTCAACCTCAAACTGTCACCCTCACACTCTCAGCCTCAGACTCACAGCCTCACACTCTCACTCTCACATCGGACCCTCACACTCTCACCCTCAAACTCTCACCCTCACTCTCTCATCGTCACAATCTCAGCCTCAGACTGTCACACTCATACTCTCATGGTTCCACTCACCCTCAAACTCTCACCCTCACACTCTCACACTCAAACTCTCACACTCAAAATCTCACCCTCACACTCTCAACCTCACACTCTCACCCTCACTGTCTCAACCTCACACTCTCACCCTCACATTCTCAGCCGCACACTCTCATCCTCACCCTCTCACCCTCACACTCTCAAACTCAAACTCCCAGCGTCACACTCTCACCCTCACACTCTCAACCGCACACTCTCATCCTCAACCTCTCAACCTCACACTCTCAAACACAAACTCTCAGCCTTACACTCTCACCTGCACACTCTCAACCTCACACTCTCACCCTCACACTCTCACCCTCAAACACTCAACCTCACACTCTCAACCTCAAACTCTCAACCTCGCACTCTCACCCTCACACTGACGCCCTCACACTCTCACCCTCACAATCTCACCCTCAAACTCTTACCCTCACACTCTCACACTCAAACTCTCACCCTCACACTCTCACCCTCAAACTCTCAACCTCACATTCTCACCCTCACCTTCTCAACCTCACACTCTCACTCTCACACTCTCAACCGCACACTCTCATCCTCACCCTCTCACCCTCACACTTTCAAACTCAATCTCTCAGCCTCACACTCTCACCCTCAAGCTCTCAACCTCGCACTCTCACCTTCACACTCTCAACCTCACACTCTCACCCTCACAATCTCAACCTCAAACTGTCAACCTCAAACTCTCAACCTCAAACCCTCACCCTCAAACTCTCAACGTCAAACTCTCACCCTCACACTCTCAGCCTCAGACTCACAGCCTCATACTCTCACTCTCACATCTGACCCTCACACTCTCACCCTCAAACTCTCACCCTCACTCTCTCACCATCACAATCTCAGCCTCAGACTGTCACACTCATACTCTCATGGTTCCACTCACCCTCAAACTCTCAAACTCACACTCTCACACTCAAACTCTCACCCTCACACTCTCACCCTCACACTCTCAACCTCACACTCTCACCCTCACACTCTCAACTGCACAATCTCATCCTCACCCTCTCACCCTCACACTCTCAAACTCAAACTCTCAGCCTCACAATCTCACCCTCAAACTCTCAACCTCACACTCTCACCCTCAAACTCTCACCCTCACTCTCGCACCATCACAATCTCAGCCTTAGACTGTCAGACTCAGACTCTCATGGTTCCACTCACCCTCAAACGCTCAGCCTCACACTCTCACCCTCAAACTCTCACACTCACCCTATCACCCTCAGAATGTCTCCCTCAAACTCTCACCCTCACACTCTCAGCCTCAAACTCTCAACCTCACACTCTCACCCTCACACTCTCACCCTCAAACTCTCAACATCAAACTCTCACCCTCAAACTCTCACCCTCACACTCTCACCCTCAAACTCTCACACTCACCCTGTCACCCTCACACTGTCTCCCTCAAACTCTCACCCTCACACTCTCAGCCTCATACTTTCACCATCATACACTAACACTCACACTCTCATTCTCACATCTGTCCCTCACACTCTCAAACTCAAACTCTCGACCTCACACTCTCACCCTCACACTCTCAACATCACACTCTCACCCTCACACTCTCAAACTCAAACTCTCAGCATCACACTCTCACCCTCAAATTCTCAACCTCACATTCTCACCCTCACATTCTCAGCCGCACACTCTCATCCTCACCCTCTCACCCTCACACTCTCAAACTCAAACTCTCAGCCTAACACTCTCACCCTCACATTCTCAACCTCACATTCTCACCCTCACATTCTCAGCCGCACACTCTCATCCTCACCCTCTCACCCTCACAATTTCAAACTCAATCTCTCAGCCTCACACTCTCACCCTCAAGCTCTCAACCTCACACTCTCACCCTCACACTCTCAACCTCACACTCTCACCATCACACGATCAACCTCAAACTCTAAACCTCAAACTCTCAACCGCAAACCCTCACCCTCAAACTCTCAACCTCAAACTCTCACCCTCAAACTCTCAGCCTCAGACTCACAGCCTCACACTCTCACTCTCACATCTGACCCTCACACTCTCACCCTCAAACTCTCACACTCACTCTCTCACCATCACAATCTCAGCCTCAGACTGTCACACGCATACTCTCATGGTTCCACTCACCCTCAAACTCTCAGCCTCACACTCTCACCCGCAAACTCTCACATTCACCCTATCACCCTCACAATGTCTTCCTCAAACTCTCACCCTCACACTCTCAGCCTCAAACTCACAACCTCACACTCTTACCCTCACACTCTCACCCTCAAACTCTCAACATCACACGCTCACCCTCACACTCTCAACCTCACACTCTCACCCTCACACTCTGAACCTCAAAATATCACCCTCCCCCTCTCACCCTCAAACTCTCACCCTCATACTCTCACCCTCAAACTCTCACACTCACCCTGTCACCCTCACACTGTCTCCCTCAAACTCTCACCCTCACACTCTCAGCCTCATACTTTCACCATCATACACTAACCCTCACACTCTCACTCTCACATCTGACCCTCACACTCTCAAACTCAAACTCTTGACCTCACACTCTCACCCTCACACTCTCAACTTCACACTCTCACCCTCACACTCTCAACCACACACCCTCATCCTCACCCTCTCACCCTCACACACTCAAACTCAAACTCTCAGCATCACACTCTCACCCTCAAATTCTCAATTTCACACTCTCACCCTCACACTCTCAACCTCACACTCTCATCCTCACACTCTCACCCTCACACTCTCAACCTCAAACTCTCAACCTCAAACTCTCAACCGCACACCCTCACCCTCACACTCTCACCCTCACTCTCACACGCTCACACTCTCATCCTCAAACTCTCACAATCACACTGCCACTCTCATACTGTCTCCCTCAAACTCTAACCCTCACACTCTCAGCCTCATACTTTCACCCTCATACACTGACCCTCACACTCTCACTCTCACATCTGACCCTCACACTCTCACCCTCACACTCTCACCCGAACACTCTCACCCTCACTCTGACTCGCTCACACTGTCACCCTCACACTATCACCCTCACACTCTCACCCTCACACTGTCACCCTCACACTCCAACCCTCATGCTCTCACCCTCACACTCACAACCTCACACTATAGCCCTCACACTCTTACCCTCACAGTGACTCCCTCACACTGTCAACCTCACATTCACATCCTGACACACTTACTTTCAAATTCACACCCTCACAATCTCACCATCACATTCTCACCCTCACACTCTCACCCTCACACTCTCACCCTCACACTGTCACCCTCAACCTCTCAACCTCACACTCTCAAACACAAACTCTCAGCCTTACACTCTCACCCTCAAAATCTCAACCTCACAGTCTCCCCCTCACACTCTCACCCTCAAATTCTCAACCTCACACTCTCAACCTCAAACTCTCAACCTCACACTCTCACCCTCACACGGTCGCCCTCACACTCTCACCCTCACACTCTCACACTCACACTCTCATCCTCAACCTCTCAACCTCAGACTCTCAAACTCAAACTCTAATCCTCACACTCTCACCCTCACACTCTCAACCTCACATTCTCATCCTCAACCTCTCAACCTCACACTCTCAAACACAAACTCTCAGCCTTACAAACTCACCCTCAAAATCTCAACCTCACACTCTCACCCTCACACTCTCAACCTCAAACTCTCAACCTCACACTCTCAACCTCAAACTCTCAACCTCGCACTCTCACCCTCACACTGTCGCCCTCACACTCTCACCCTCACAATCTCACCCTCAAAATCTCACCCTCACACTCTCACACTCAAACTCTCACCCAAACACTCACACCCTCAAACTCTCAACCTCACACTCTCACCCTAACATTCTCAACCTCAAACTCTCAACCTCACACTCTCAACCTCAAACTCTCAACCTCGCACTCTCACCCTCACACTGTCGCCCTCACACTCTCACCCTCACAATCTCACCCTCCAAATCTCACCCTCACACTCTCACACTCAAACTCTCACCCTCACACTCGCACCCTCAAACTCTCAACCTCACACTCTCACCCTCACATTCTCAACCTCACACTCTCACCCTCACACTCTCAACCGCACACTCTCATCCACACCCTCTCACACTCACACTTTCAAACTCAATCTCTCAGACTCACACTCTCACCCTCAAGCTCTCAACCTCACACTCTCACCCTCACACTCTCAACCTCACCATCTCAACCTCACACTCTCAACCTCAAACTCTCAACCTCAAACTCTCAACCGCAAACCCTCACCCTCAAACTCTCAACCTCAAACTCTCACCCTCACACTCTCAGCCTCAGACTCACAGCCTCACACTCTCACTCTCACATCTGACCCTTACACTCTCACCCTCAAACTCTCACGCTCACTCTCTCAACCACACAATCTCATCCTCACCCTCTCTCCCTCACACTCTCAAACTCAAACTCTCAGCCTCACACTCTCACCCTCAAACTCTCAACCTCAAACTCTCACCCTCACACTCTCACACTCAAACTCACCCTCACACTCTCACCCTCACACTCTCACCCTCACACTGACTGCCTCACACTCTAAGCCTCACACTCTCACCCTCAGACTCTCACCCTCACACTCTCACCCTCAAACTGTCAACCTCACTCTTTATACCTCACACTCTCAACCTCACACTCTCACCTTCACAATCTCAGCCTTAGACTGTCAGACTCAGACTCTCATGGTTCCACTCACCCTCAAACTCTCAGCCTCACACTAATACCCTCAAAATCTCACACTCACCCTATCACCCTCACAATGTCTCCCTCAAACTCTCACCCTCACACTCTCAGCCTCAAACTCTCAACCTCACACTCTCACCCTCACACTCTCATCCTCAAACTCTCAACATCACACTCTCACCCTCACACTCTCAACATCACACTCTCACCCCCACACTCTCCACCTCACAATATCACCCTCCCACTCTCACCCTCAAACTCTCACCCTCACACTCTCACCCTCAAACTCTCACACTCACCCTGTCACCCTCACACTCTCAGCCTCAAACTCTCAACCTCACACCCTCACCCTCACACTATCATCCTCAAACTCTCAACATCACACTCTCACCCTCACACTCTCAACCTCACACTCTCAACCTCACACTCTCACCCAAACACTCTCAACCTCAAACTCTCAACCTCAAACTCTCAACCGCACACCCTCACCCTCACACTCTCACCCTCACTCTCACACCCTCACACTCTCATCCTCAAACTCTCACAATCACACTGTCACCCTCACACTGTCTCCCTCAAACTCTAACCCTCACACTCTCAGCCTCATACTTTCACCCTCATACACTGACCCTCACACTCTCACTCTCACATCTGACCCTCACACTCTCACCCTCACACTCTCACCCTCACACTCTCACCCTCACACTGACTCCCTCACACTCTCACCCGAACACTCTCACTCGAACACTGACTGCCTCACACTGTCACCCTCACACTCACAACCTCACACTAAAGCCCTCACACTCTTACCCTCACACTGACTCGCTCACACTGTCAACCTCACATTCACACCCTGATACACTTACTCTCAAATTCACACCCTCACAATCTCATCATCACATTCTCACCCTCACTTTCTCACCCTCAAACTCTCACCCTCACACTCTCACCCTCACACTCTCAACCTCACACTATCATCCTCAACCTCTCAACCTCACACTCTCAAACACAAACTCTCAACCTCACACTCTCCCCCTCACACTCTCACCCTCAAATTCTCAACCTCACACTCTCAACCTCAAACTCTCAACCTCACACTCTCACCCTCACACTGTCGCCCTCACACTCTCACCCTCACACTCTCAACCTCACACTCTCATCCTCAACCTCTCAACCTCAGACTCTCAAACTCAAACTCTAATCCTCACACTCTCACCCTCACACTCTCAACCTCACACTCTCATCCTCAACCTCTGAACCTCACACTCTCAAACACAAACTCTCAGCCTCAAAATCTCAACCTCAAACTCTCACCCTCACACTCTCAAACTCAAACTCTCAACATCACACTCTCAACCTCAAACTCTCAACCTCGCACTCTCACCCTCACACTGTCGCCCTCACACTCTCACCCTCACAATCTCACCCTCAAAATCTCACCCTCACACTCTCACACTCAAACTCTCACCCTCACACTCGCACCCTCAAACTCTCAACCTCACACTCTCACCCTCACACTCCCAACCGCACACTCTCATCCACACCCTCTCACACTCACACTTTCAAACTCAATCTCTCAGACTCACACTCTCACCCTCAAGCTCTCAACCTCACACTCTCACCCTCACACTCTCAACCTTACACTCTCACCCTCACACTCTCAACCTCAAACTCTCAACCTCAAACTCTCAACCGCAAACCCTCACCCTCAAACTCTCAACCTCAAACTCTCACCCTCACACTCTCAGCCTCAGACTCACAGCCTCACACTCTCACTCTCACATCTGATCCTTACACTCTCACCCTCAAACTCTCACGCTCACTCTCTCACCATCACAATCTCAGCCTCAGACTGTCACACTCATACTCTCATGGTTCCACTCACCCTCAAACTCTCATCCTCACACTCTCACACTCAAACTCTCATCCTCACACTCTCACCCTCACACTCTCAACCTCATACTCTCACCCTCACACTCTCAACCGCACAATCTCATCCTCATCCTCTCACCCTCACACTCTCAAACTCAAACTCTCAGCCTCACAATCTCACCCTCAAACTCTCAACCACAACACTCTCACCCTCACACTCTCACCCTCACTCTCTCACCCTCACAATCTCAGCCTTAGACTGTCAGACTCAGACTCTCATTGTTCCACTCACCCTCAAACTCTCACACTCACCCTGTCACCCTCACACTGTCTCCCTCAAACTCTCACCCTGACACTCTCAGCCTCATACTTTCACCATCGTACACTAACCCTCACACTCTCACTCTCACATCTGACCCTCACACTCTCAAACTCAAACTCTCGACCTCACACTCTCACCCTCAAACTCTCAACTTCACACTCTCACCCTCACACTCTCAACCGGACACCCTCATCCTCACCCTCTCACCCTCACACACTCAAACTCAAACTCTCAGCATCACACTCTCACCCTCAAATTCTCAACCTCACACTCTCACCCTCACACTCTCAACCTCACACTCTCATCCTCACACTCTCACCCTCACACTCTCACCCTCACACTCCATCCCTCACACTCTCACCTTCAAACTCTCAGCCTCACACTCACACACTCAATCTCTCACCCTCACACTCAAACTCTCAACCTCACACTCTCACCCTCAAAATCTCAACCTCACACTCTCACCCTCACACTCTCAACCGCACACTCTCATCCTCACCCTCTCACCCTCACATTCTCAATCTCACACTATCACCCTCACACTCTCACCCTCACACTCCATCCCTCACACTCTCACCTTCAAACTCTCAGCCTCACACTCTCACAATCAATCTCTCACCCTCACACTCTCACCCTCAAACTCTCAACCTTACACTCTCACCCTCACACTCTCAACCTCACACTCTCACCCTCACACTCTCAACCTCACAATCTCACCCTCACAATCTCACCATCACATTCTCACCCTCACACTCTCAACCTCAAACTCTCACCCTCACACTCTCACCCTCACACTCTCAACCTCACACTCTCATCCTCAACCTCTCAACCTCACACTCTCAAACACAAACTCTCAGCCTTACACTCTCACCCTCAAACTCTCAAACTCACACTCTCACCCTCACACACTCACCCTCACACTCTCACCCTCAAACTCACACACTCACCCTTTCACGCTCACACTGTCTCCCTCAAACTCTCACCCTCACACTCTCAGCCTCATACTTTCACCATCATACACTAACCCTCACACTCTCATCTCACATCTGACCCTCACACTCTCAACTTCACACTCTCACCATCACACTCTCAACCGCACACCCTCATCCTCACCCTCTCACCCTCACACACTCAAACTCAAACTCTCAGCATCACACTCTCACCCTCACAGTCTCAACCTCACACTCTCACCCTCACACTCTAAACCGCACACTCTCATCCTCACCCTCTCACCCTCACACTCTCAAACTCAAACTCTCAGCCTCACAATCTCACCCTCAAACTCTCAACCTCACACTCTCACCCTCACACTCTCACCCTCACTCTCTCACCCTCACAATCTCAGCCTCAGACTGTCACACTCATACTCTCATGGTTCCACTCACCCTCAAGCTCTCAACCTCCCACTCTCACCCTCACACTCTCAACCTCACACTCTCACCCTCACACTCTCAACCTCACACTCTTACCCCCAAACTCTCAAACTCACACTCTCAGCCTCACACTCACACCCTCACACTCTCACTCTCACATCTGACCCTCAAACTCTCACACTCACCCTGTCACCCTCACACTGTCTCCCTCAAACTCTCACCCTGACACTCTCAGCCTCATACTTTCACCATCATACACTAACACTCACACTCTCACTCTCACATCTGACCCTCACACTCTCAAACTCAAACTCTCGACCCTCACACTCTCACCCTCAATCTCTCAACTTCACACTCTCACCCTCACACTCTCAACCGGACACCTTCATCCTCACCCTCTCACCCTCACACACTCAAACTCAAACTCTCAGCATCACACTCTGACCCTCAAATTCTCAACCTCACACTCTCACCCTCACACTCTCAACCTCACACTCTCATCCTCACACTCTCACCCTCACACTCTCAACCTCAAACTCTCAACCTCAAACTCTCAACCGCACACCCTCACCCTCACACTCTCACCCTCACTCTAACACCCTCACACTCTCATCCTCAAACTCTCACAATCACACTGTCACCCTCACACTGTCTCCCTCAAACTCTAATCCTCACACTCTCAGCCTCATACTTTCACCCTCATACACTGACCCTCACACTCTCACTCTCACATCTGACCCTCACACTCTCACCCTCACACTCTCACCCTCACACTTTCACCCTCACACTGACTCCATCACACTCTCACCCGAACACTCTCACTCGAACACTGACTGCCTCACACTGTCACCCTCACACTATCACCCTCACACTCTCACCCTCACTCTGTCACCCTCACACTCCAACCCTCACGCTCCCACCATCACACTCACACCCTCACACTATAGCCCTCACACTCTTAAACTCACACTGACTCCCTCACACTGTCAACCTCACATTCACATCCTGACACACTTAAACTCAAATTCACACCCTCACAATCTCACCATCACATTCTCACCCTCACACTCTCACCCTCACACTCTCAACCTCATACTCTCATCCTCAACCTCTCAACCTCACACTCTCAAACACAAACTCTCAGCCTTACACTCTCACCCTCAAACTCTCAACCTCACACTCTCACCCTCGCACTCTCACCCTCAAACTCTCAACCTCACACTCTCAACCTCAAACTCTCAACCTCACACTCTCACCCTCACACTGTCACCCTCACACTCTCACCCTCACACTCTCAACCTCACAAACTCATCTCAACCTGTCAACCTCAGGCTCTCAAACTCAAACTCTCAGCCTCACACTCTCACCCTCAAAATCTCAACCTCACACTCTCACCCTAAAACGCTCACCCTCAAACTCTCAACCTCACACTCTCACCCTCACACTCTCAACCTCACACTCTCACACTCACACTCTCAACCTCACACTCTCACCCTCACACTCCATCCCTCACACTCTCACCTCAAACTCACAGCCTCACACTCTCACACTCAATCTCTCACCCTCACACTCTCACCCTCAAACTCTCAACCTCACACTCTCACCCTCACACTCTCAACCTCACACTCTCACCCTCACACTCTCAACCTCACACTCTCATCCTCACACTCTCACCCTCACACTCTCAACCTCAAACTCTCAACCTCAAACTCTCAACCGCACACCCTCACCCTCACACTCTCACCCTCACTCTAACACCCTCACACTCTCATCCTCAAACTCTCACAATCACACTGCCACTCTCATACTGTCTCCCTCAAACTCTAACCCTCACACTCTCAGCCTCATACTTTCACCCTCATACACTGACCCTCACACTCTCACTCTCACATCTGACCCTCACACTCTCACCCTCACACTCTCACCCTCACACTCTCACCCTCACACTGACTCCCTCACACTCTCACCCGAACACTCTCACTCGAACACTGACTGCCTCACACTGTCACCCTCACACTCACAACCTCACACTAAAGCCCTCACACTCTTACCCTCACACTGACTCGCTCACACTGTCAACCTCACATTCACACCCTGATACACTTACTCTCAAATTCACACCCTCACAATCTCATCATCACATTCTCACCCTCACTTTCTCACCCTCAAAACTCTCACCCTCACACTCTCACCCTCACACTCTCAACCTCACACTATCATCCTCAACCTCTCAACCTCACACTCTCAAACACAAACTCTCAACCTCACACTCTCCCCCTCACACTCTCACCCTCAAATTCTCAACCTCACACTCTCAACCTCAAACTCTCAACCTCACACTCTCACCCTCACACTGTCGCCCTCACACTCTCACCCTCACACTCTCAACCTCACACTCTCATCCTCAACCTCTCAACCTCAGACTCTCAAACTCAAACTCTAATCCTCACACTCTCACCCTCACACTCTCAACCTCACACTCTCATCCTCAACCTCTCAACCTCACACTCTCAAACACAAACTCTCAGCCTTACAAACTCACCCTCAAAATCTCAACCTCACACTCTCACCCTCACACTCTCAACCTCAAACTCTCAACCTCACACTCTCAACCTCAAACTCTCAACCTCGCACTCTCACCCTCACACTGTCGCCCTCACACTCTCACCCTCACAATCTCACCCTCAAAATCTCACCCTCACACTCTCACACTCAAACTCTCACCCAAACACTCGCACCCTCAAACTCTCAACCTCACACTCTCACCCTCACATTCTCAACCTCAAACTCTCAACCTCACACTCTCAACCTCAAACTCTCAACCTCGCACTCTCACCCTCACACTGTCGCCCTCACACTCTCACCCTCACAATCTCACCCTCAAAATCTCACCCTCACACTCTCACACTCAAACTCTCACCCTCACACTCGCACCCTCAAACTCTCAACCTCACACTCTCACCCTCACATTCTCAACCTCACACTCTCACCCTCACACTCTCAACCGCACACTCTCATCCACACCCTCTCACACTCACACTTTCAAACTCAATCTCTCAGACTCACACTCTCACCCTCAAGCTCTCAACCTCACACTCTCACCCTCACACTCTCAACCTCACCATCTCAACCTCACACTCTCAACCTCAAACTCTCAACCTCAAACTCTCAACCGCAAACCCTCACCCTCAAACTCTCAACCTCAAACTCTCACCCTCACACTCTCAGCCTCAGACTCACAGCCTCACACTCTCACTCTCACATCTGACCCTTACACTCTCACCCTCAAACTCTCACGCTCACTCTCTCAACCACACAATCTCATCCTCACCCTCTCTCCCTCACACTCTCAAACTCAAACTCTCAGCCTCACACTCTCACCCTCAAACTCTCAACCTCAAACTCTCACCCTCACACTCTCACACTCAAACTCACCCTCACACTCTCACCCTCACACTCTCACCCTCACACTGACTGCCTCACACTCTAAGCCTCACACTCTCACCCTCAGACTCTCACCCTCACACTCTCACCCTCAAACTGTCAACCTCACTCTTTATACCTCACACTCTCAACCTCACACTCTCACCTTCACAATCTCAGCCTTAGACTGTCAGACTCAGACTCTCATGGTTCCACTCACCCTCAAACTCTCAGCCTCACACTAATACCCTCAAAATCTCACACTCACCCTATCACCCTCACAATGTCTCCCTCAAACTCTCACCCTCACACTCTCAGCCTCAAACTCTCAACCTCACACTCTCACCCTCACACTCTCATCCTCAAACTCTCAACATCACACTCTCACCCTCACACTCTCAACATCACACTCTCACCCCCACACTCTCCACCTCACAATATCACCCTCCCACTCTCACCCTCAAACTCTCACCCTCACACTCTCACCCTCAAACTCTCACACTCACCCTGTCACCCTCACACTCTCAGCCTCAAACTCTCAACCTCACACCCTCACCCTCACACTATCATCCTCAAACTCTCAACATCACACTCTCACCCTCACACTCTCAACCTCACACTCTCAACCTCACACTCTCACCCACACACTCTCAACCTCAAACTCTCAACCTCAAACTCTCAACCGCACACCCTCACCCTCACACTCTCACCCTCACTCTCACACCCTCACACTCTCATCCTCAAACTCTCACAATCACACTGTCACCCTCACACTGTCTCCCTCAAACTCTAACCCTCACACTCTCAGCCTCATACTTTCACCCTCATACACTGACCCTCACACTCTCACTCTCACATCTGACCCTCACACTCTCACCCTCACACTCTCACCCTCACACTCTCACCCTCACACTGACTCCCTCACACTCTCACCCGAACACTCTCACTCGAACACTGACTGCCTCACACTGTCACCCTCACACTCACAACCTCACACTAAAGCCCTCACACTCTTACCCTCACACTGACTCGCTCACACTGTCAACCTCACATTCACACCCTGATACACTTACTCTCAAATTCACACCCTCACAATCTCATCATCACATTCTCACCCTCACTTTCTCACCCTCAAACTCTCACCCTCACACTCTCACCCTCACACTCTCAACCTCACACTATCATCCTCAACCTCTCAACCTCACACTCTCAAACACAAACTCTCAACCTCACACTCTCCCCCCTCACACTCTCACCCTCAAATTCTCAACCTCACACTCTCAACCTCAAACTCTCAACCTCACACTCTCACCCTCACACTGTCGCCCTCACACTCTCACCCTCACACTCTCAACCTCACACTCTCATCCTCAACCTCTCAACCTCAGACTCTCAAACTCAAACTCTAATCCTCACACTCTCACCCTCACACTCTCAACCTCACACTCTCATCCTCAACCTCTGAACCTCACACTCTCAAACACAAACTCTCAGCCTCAAAATCTCAACCTCACACTCTCACCCTCACACTCTCAAACTCAAACTCTCAACATCACACTCTCAACCTCAAACTCTCAACCTCGCACTCTCACCCTCACACTGTCGCCCTCACACTCTCACCCTCACAATCTCACCCTCAAAATCTCACCCTCACACTCTCACACTCAAACTCTCACCCTCACACTCGCACCCTCAAACTCTCAACCTCACACTCTCACCCTCACACTCCCAACCGCACACTCTCATCCACACCCTCTCACACTCACACTTTCAAACTCAATCTCTCAGACTCACACTCTCACCCTCAAGCTCTCAACCTCACACTCTCACCCTCACACTCTCAACCTTACACTCTCACCCTCACACTCTCAACCTCAAACTCTCAACCTCAAACTCTCAACCGCAAACCCTCACCCTCAAACTCTCAACCTCAAACTCTCACCCTCACACTCTCAGCCTCAGACTCACAGCCTCACACTCTCACTCTCACATCTGACCCTTACACTCTCCCCCTCAAACTCTCACGCTCACTCTCTCACCATCACAATCTCAGCCTCAGACTGTCACACTCATACTCTCATGGTTCCACTCACCCTCAAACTCTCATCCTCACACTCTCACACTCAAACTCTCATCCTCACACTCTCACCCTCACACTCTCATCCTCATCCTCTCACCCTCACACTCTCAAACTCAAACTCTCAGCCTCACAATCTCACCCTCAAACTCTCAACCACACACTCTCACCCTCACACTCTCACCCTCACTCTCTCACCCTCACAATCTCAGCCTTAGACTGTCAGACTCAGACTCTCATTGTTCCACTCACCCTCAAACTCTCACACTCACCCTGTCACCCTCACACTGTCTCCCTCAAACTCTCACCCTGACACTCTCAGCCTCATACTTTCACCATCGTACACTAACCCTCACACTCTCACTCTCACATCTGACCCTCACACTCTCAAACTCAAACTCTCGACCTCACACTCTCACCCTCAAACTCTCAACTTCACACTCTCACCCTCACACACTCAAACTCAAACTCTCAGCATCACACTCTCACCCTCAAATTCTCAACCTCACACTCTCACCCTCACACTCTCAACCTCACACTCTCATCCTCACACTCTCACCCTCACACTCTCACCCTCACACTCCATCCCTCACACTCTCACCTTCAAACTCTCAGCCTCACACTCACACACTCAATCTCTCACCCTCACACTCTCACCCTCAAACTCTCAACCTCACACTCTCACCCTCAAAATCTCAACCTCACACTCTCACCCTCACACTCTCAACCGCACACTCTCATCCTCACCCTCTCACCCTCACATTCTCAATCTCACACTATCACCCTCACACTCTCACCCTCACACTCCATCCCTCACACTCTCACCTTCAAACTCTCAGCCTCACACTCTCACAATCAATCTCTCACCCTCACACTCTCACCCTCAAACTCTCAACCTTACACTCTCACCCTCACACTCTCAACCTCACACTCTCACCCTCACACTCTCAACCTCACAATCTCACCCTCACAATCTCACCATCACATTCTCACCCTCACACTCTCAACCTCAAACTCTCATCCTCAACCTCTCAACCTCACACTCTCAAACACAAACTCTCAGCCTTACACTCTCACCCTCAAACTCTCAAACTCACACTCTCACCCTCACACACTCACCCTCACACTCTCACCCTCAAACTCACACACTCACCCTTTCACCCTAACACTGTCTCCCTCAAACTCTCACCCTCACACTCTCAGCCTCATACTTTCACCATCACACACTAACCCTCACACTCTCATCTCACATCTGACCCTCACACTCTCAACTTCACACTCTCACCCTCACACTCTCAACCGCACACCCTCATCCTCACCCTCTCACCCTCACACACTCAAACTCAAACTCTCAGCATCACACTCTCACCCTCACAGTCTCAACCTCACACTCTCACCCTCACACTCTAAACCGCACACTCTCATCCTCACCCTCTCACCCTCACACTCTCAAACTCAAACTCTCAGCCTCACAATCTCACCCTCAAACTCTCAACCTCACACTCTCACCCTCACACTCTCACCCTCACTCTCTCACCCTCACAATCTCAGCCTCAGACTGTCACACTCATACTCTCATGGTTCCACTCACCCTCAAGCTCTCAACCTCACACTCTCACCCTCACACTCTCAACCTCACACTCTCACCCTCACACTCTCAACCTCACACTCTTACCCCCAAACTCTCAAACTCACACTCTCAGCCTCACACTCACACCCTCACACTCTCACTCTCACATCTGACCCTCAAACTCTCACACTCACCCTGTCACCCTCACACTGTCTCCCTCAAACTCTCACCCTGACACTCTCAGCCTCATACTTTCACCATCATACACTAACACTCACACTCTCACTCTCACATCTGACCCTCACACTCTCAAACTCAAACTCTCGACCTCACACTCTCACCCTCAATCTCTCAACTTCACACTCTCACCCTCACACTCTCAACCGGACACCTTCATCCTCACCCTCTCACCCTCACACACTCAAACTCAAACTCTCAGCATCACACTCTGACCCTCAAATTCTCAACCTCACACTCTCACCCTCACACTCTCAACCTCACACTCTCATCCTCACACTCTCACCCTCACACTCTCAACCTCAAACTCTCAACCTCAAACTCTCAACCGCACACCCTCACCCTCACACTCTCACCCTCACTCTAACACCCTCACACTCTCATCCTCAAACTCTCACAATCACACTGTCACCCTCACACTGTCTCCCTCAAACTCTAATCCTCACACTCTCAGCCTCATACTTTCACCCTCATACACTGACCCTCACACTCTCACTCTCACATCTGACCCTCACACTCTCACCCTCACACTCTCACCCTCACACTCTCACCATCACACTGACTCCATCACACTCTCACCCGAACACTCTCACTCGAACACTGACTGCCTCACACTGTCACCCTCACACTATCACCCTCACACTCTCACCCTCACTCTGTCACCCTCACACTCCAACCCTCACGCTCCCACCATCACACTCACACCCTCACACTATAGCCCTCACACTCAAACTCACACTGACTCCCTCACACTGTCAACCTCACATTCACATCCTGACACACTTAAACTCAAATTCACACCCTCACAATCTCACCATCACATTCTCACCCTCACACTCTCACCCTCACACTCTCAACCTCATACTCTCATCCTCAACCTCTCAACCTCACACTCTCAAACACAAACTCTCAGCCTTACACTCTCACCCTCAAACTCTCAACCTCACACTCTCACCCTCGCACTCTCACCCTCAAACTCTCAACCTCACACTCTCAACCTCAAACTCTCAACCTCACACTCTCACCCTCACACTGTCACCCTCACACTCTCACCCTCACACTCTCAACCTCACAAACTCATCCTCAACCTGTCAACCTCAGGCTCTCAAACTCAAACTCTCAGCCTCACACTCTCACCCTCAAAATCTCAACCTCACACTCTCACCCTAAAACGCTCACCCTCAAACTCTCAACCTCACACTCTCACCCTCACACTCTCAACCTCACACTCTCACACTCACACTCTCAACCTCACACTCTCACCCTCACACTCCATCCCTCACACTCTCACCTTCAAACTCACAGCCTCACACTCTCACAATCAATCTCTCACCCTCACACTCTCACCCTCAAACTCTCAACCTCACACTCTCACCCTCACACTCTCAACCTCACACTCTCACCCTCACACTCTCAACCTCACACTCTCATCCTCACACTCTCACCCTCACACTCTCACCCTCACACTCCATCCCTCACACTCTCACCTTCAAACTCACAGCCTCACACTCACACACTCAATCTCTCACCCTCACAATCTCACCCTCAAAATCTCACCCTCACACTCTCACACTCAAACTCTCACCCAAACACTCGCACCCTCAAACTCTCAACCTCACACTCTCACCCTCACATTCTCAACCTCAAACTCTCAACCTCACACTCTCAACCTCAAACTCTCAACCTCGCACTGTCACCCTCACACTGTCGCCCTCACACTCTCACCCTCACAATCTCACCCTCAAAATCTCACCCTCACACTCTCACACTCAAACTCTCACCCTCACACTCGCACCCTCAAACTCTCAACCTCACACTCTCACCCTCACATTCTCAACCTCACACTCTCACCCTCACACTCTCAACCGCACACTCTCATCCACACCCTCTCACACTCACACTTTCAAACTCAATCTCTCAGACTCACACTCTCACCCTCAAGCTCTCAACCTCACACTCTCACCCTCACACTCTCAACCTCACCATCTCAACCTCACACTCTCAACCTCAAACTCTCAACCTCAAACTCTCAACCGCAAACCCTCACCCTCAAACTCTCAACCTCAAACTCTCACCCTCACACTCTCAGCCTCAGACTCACAGCCTCACACTCTCACTCTCACATCTGACCCTTACACTCTCACCCTCAAACTCTCACGCTCACTCTCTCAACCACACAATCTCATCCTCACCCTCTCTCCCTCACACTCTCAAACTCAAACTCTCAGCCTCACACTCTCACCCTCAAACTCTCAACCTCAAACTCTCACCCTCACACTCTCACACTCAAACTCACCCTCACACTCTCACCCTCACACTCTCACCCTCACACTGACTGCCTCACACTCTAAGCCTCACACTCTCACCCTCAGACTCTCACCCTCACACTCTCACCCTCAAACTGTCAACCTCACTCTTTATACCTCACACTCTCAACCTCACACTCTCACCTTCACAATCTCAGCCTTAGACTGTCAGACTCAGACTCTCATGGTTCCACTCACCCTCAAACTCTCAGCCTCACACTAATACCCTCAAAATCTCACACTCACCCTATCACCCTCACAATGTCTCCCTCAAACTCTCACCCTCACACTCTCAGCCTCAAACTCTCAACCTCACACTCTCACCCTCACACTCTCATCCTCAAACTCTCAACATCACACTCTCACCCTCACACTCTCAACATCACACTCTCACCCCCACACTCTCCACCTCACAATATCACCCTCCCACTCTCACCCTCAAACTCTCACCCTCACACTCTCACCCTCAAACTCTCACACTCACCCTGTCACCCTCACACTCTCAGCCTCAAACTCTCAACCTCACACCCTCACCCTCACACTATCATCCTCAAACTCTCAACATCACACTCTCACCCTCACACTCTCAACCTCACACTCTCAACCTCACACTCTCACCCACACACTCTCAACCTCAAACTCTCAACCTCAAACTCTCAACCGCACACCCTCACCCTCACACTCTCACCCTCACTCTCACACCCTCACACTCTCATCCTCAAACTCTCACAATCACACTGTCACCCTCACACTGTCTCCCTCAAACTCTAACCCTCACACTCTCAGCCTCATACTTTCACCCTCATACACTGACCCTCACACTCTCACTCTCACATCTGACCCTCACACTCTCACCCTCACACTCTCACCCTCACACTCTCACCCTCACACTGACTCCCTCACACTCTCACCCGAACACTCTCACTCGAACACTGACTGCCTCACACTGTCACCCTCACACTCACAACCTCACACTAAAGCCCTCACACTCTTACCCTCACACTGACTCGCTCACACTGTCAACCTCACATTCACACCCTGATACACTTACTCTCAAATTCACACCCTCACAATCTCATCATCACATTCTCACCCTCACTTTCTCACCCTCAAACTCTCACCCTCACACTCTCACCCTCACACTCTCAACCTCACACTATCATCCTCAACCTCTCAACCTCACACTCTCAAACACAAACTCTCAACCTCACACTCTCCCCCTCACACTCTCACCCTCAAATTCTCAACCTCACACTCTCAACCTCAAACTCTCAACCTCACACTCTCACCCTCACACTGTCGCCCTCACACTCTCACCCTCACACTCTCAACCTCACACTCTCATCCTCAACCTCTCAACCTCAGACTCTCAAACTCAAACTCTAATCCTCACACTCTCACCCTCACACTCTCAACCTCACACTCTCATCCTCAACCTCTGAACCTCACACTCTCAAACACAAACTCTCAGCCTCAAAATCTCAACCTCACACTCTCACCCTCACACTCTCAAACTCAAACTCTCAACATCACACTCTCAACCTCAAACTCTCAACCTCGCACTCTCACCCTCACACTGTCGCCCTCACACTCTCACCCTCACAATCTCACCCTCAAAATCTCACCCTCACACTCTCACACTCAAACTCTCACCCTCACACTCGCACCCTCAAACTCTCAACCTCACACTCTCACCCTCACACTCCCAACCGCACACTCTCATCCACACCCTCTCACACTCACACTTTCAAACTCAATCTCTCAGACTCACACTCTCACCCTCAAGCTCTCAACCTCACACTCTCACCCTCACACTCTCAACCTTACACTCTCACCCTCACACTCTCAACCTCAAACTCTCAACCTCAAACTCTCAACCGCAAACCCTCACCCTCAAACTCTCAACCTCAAACTCTCACCCTCACACTCTCAGCCTCAGACTCACAGCCTCACACTCTCACTCTCACATCTGACCCTTACACTCTCACCCTCAAACTCTCACGCTCACTCTCTCACCATCACAATCTCAGCCTCAGACTGTCACACTCATACTCTCATGGTTCCACTCACCCTCAAACTCTCATCCTCACACTCTCACACTCAAACTCTCATCCTCACACTCTCACCCTCACACTCTCAACCTCATACTCTCACCCTCACACTCTCAACCGCACAATCTCATCCTCATCCTCTCACCCTCACACTCTCAAACTCAAACTCTCAGCCTCACAATCTCACCCTCAAACTCTCAACCACACACTCTCACCCTCACACTCTCACCCTCACTCTCTCACCCTCACAATCTCAGCCTTAGACTGTCAGACTCAGACTCTCATTGTTCCACTCACCCTCAAACTCTCACACTCACCCTGTCACCCTCACACTGTCTCCCTCAAACTCTCACCCTGACACTCTCAGCCTCATACTTTCACCATCGTACACTAACCCTCACACTCTCACTCTCACATCTGACCCTCACACTCTCAAACTCAAACTCTCGACCTCACACTCTCACCCTCAAACTCTCAACTTCACACTCTCACCCTCACACTCTCAACCGGACACCCTCATCTTCACCCTCTCACCCTCACACACTCAAACTCAAACTCTCAGCATCACACTCTCACCCTCAAATTCTCAACCTCACACTCTCACCCTCACACTCTCAACCTCACACTCTCACCCTCACACTCTCACCCTCACACTCTCACCCTCACACTCCATCCCTCACACTCTCACCTTCAAACTCTCAGCCTCACACTCACACACTCAATCTCTCACCCTCACACTCTCACCCTCAAACTCTCAACCTCACACTCTCACCCTCAAAATCTCAACCTCACACTCTCACCCTCACACTCTCAACCGCACACTCTCATCCTCACCCTCTCACCCTCACATTCTCAATCTCACACTATCACCCTCACACTCTCACCCTCACACTCCATCCCTCACACTCTCACCATCAAACTCTCAGCCTCACACTCTCACAATCAATCTCTCACCCTCACACTCTCACCCTCAAACTCTCAACCTTACACTCTCACCCTCACACTCTCAACCTCACACTCTCACCCTCACACTCTCAACCTCACAATCTCACCCTCACAATCTCACCATCACATTCTCACCCTCACACTCTCAACCTCAAACTCTCACCCTCACACTCTCACCCTCACACTCTCAACCTCACACTCTCATCCTCAACCTCTCAACCTCACACTCTCAAACACAAACTCTCAGCCTTACACTCTCACCCTCAAACTCTCAAACTCACACTCTCACCCTCACACACTCACCCTCACACTCTCACCCTCAAACTCACACACTCACCCTTTCACCCTCACACTGTCTCCCTCAAACTCTCACCCTCACACTCTCAGCCTCATACTTTCACCATCATACACTAACCCTCACACTCTCATCTCACATCTGACCCTCACACTCTCAACTTCACACTCTCACCCTCACACTCTCAACCGCACACCCTCATCCTCACCCTCTCACCCTCACACACTCAATCTCAAACTCTCAGCATCACACTCTCACAATCACAGTCTCAACCTCACACTCTCACCCTCACACTCTAAACCGCACACTCTCATCCTCACCCTCTCACCCTCACACTCTCAAACTCAAACTCTCAGCCTCACAATCTCACCCTCAAACTCTCAACCTCACACTCTCACCCTCACACTCTCACCCTCACTCTCTCACCCTCACAATCTCAGCCTCAGACTGTCACACTCATACTCTCATGGTTCCACTCACCCTCAAGCTCTCAACCTCCCACTCTCACCCTCACACTCTCAACCTCACACTCTCACCCTCACACTCTCAACCTCACACTCTTACCCCCAAACTCTCAAACTCACACTCTCAGCCTCACACTCACACCCTCACACTCTCACTCTCACATCTGACCCTCAAACTCTCACACTCACCCTGTCACCCTCACACTGTCTCCCTCAAACTCTCACCCTGACACTCTCAGCCTCATACTTTCACCATCATACACTAACACTCACACTCTCACTCTCACATCTGACCCTCACACTCTCAAACTCAAACTCTCGACCTCACACTCTCACCCTCAATCTCTCAACTACACACTCTCACCCTCACACTCTCAACCGGACACCTTCATCCTCACCCTCTCACCCTCACACACTCAAACTCAAACTCTCAGCATCACACTCTGACCCTCAAATTCTCAACCTCACACTCTCACCCTCACACTCTCAACCTCACACTCTCATCCTCACACTCTCACCCTCACACTCTCAACCTCAAACTCTCAACCTCAAACTCTCAACCGCACACCCTCACCCTCACACTCTCACCCTCACTCTAACACCCTCACACTCTCATCCTCAAACTCTCACAATCACACTGTCACCCTCACACTGTCTCCCTCAAACTCTAATCCTCACACTCTCAGCCTCATACTTTCACCCTCATACACTGACCCTCACACTCTCACTCTCACATCTGACCCTCACACTCTCACCCTCACACTCTCACCCTCACACTCTCACCCTCACACTGACTCCATCACACTCTCACCCGAACACTCTCACTCGAACACTGACTGCCTCACACTGTCACCCTCACACTATCACCCTCACACTCTCACCCTCACTCTGTCACCCTCACACTCCAACCCTCACGCTCCCACCATCACACTCACACCCTCACACTATAGCCCTCACACTCTTAAACTCACACTGACTCCCTCACACTGTCAACCTCACATTCACATCCTGACACACTTAAACTCAAATTCACACCCTCACAATCTCACCATCACATTCTCACCCTCACACTCTCACCCTCACACTCTCAACCTCATACTCTCATCCTCAACCTCTCAACCTCACACTCTCAAACACAAACTCTCAGCCTTACACTCTCACCCTCAAACTCTCAACCTCACACTCTCACCCTCGCACTCTCACCCTCAAACTCTCAACCTCACACTCTCAACCTCAAACTCTCAACCTCACACTCTCACCCTCACACTGTCACCCTCACACTCTCACCCTCACACTCTCAACCTCACAAACTCATCCTCAACCTGTCAACCTCAGGCTCTCAAACTCAAACTCTCAGCCTCACACTCTCACCCTCAAAATCTCAACCTCACACTCTCACCCTAAAACGCTCACCCTCAAACTCTCAACCTCACACTCTCACCCTCACACTCTCAACCTCACACTCTCACACTCACACTCTCAACCTCACACTCTCACCCTCACACTCCATCCCTCACACTCTCACCTTCAAACTCACAGCCTCACACTCTCACACTCAATCTCTCACCCTCACACTCTCACCCTCAAACTCTCAACCTCACACTCTCACCCTCACACTCTCAACCTCACACTCTCAACCTCACACTCTCAACCGCACACTCTCATCCTCACCCTCTCACCCTCACATTCTCAATCTCACACTATCACCCTCACACTCTCACCCTCACACTCCATCCCTCACACTCTCACCTTCAAACTCTCAGCCTCACACTCTCACAATCAATCTCTCACCCTCACACTCTCACCCTCAAACTCTCAACCTTACACTCTCACCCTCACACTCTCAACCTCACACTCTCACCCTCACACTCTCAACCTCACAATCTCACCCTCACAATCTCACCATCACATTCTCACCCTCACACTCTCAACCTCAAACTCTCACCCTCACACTCTCACCCTCACAATCTCAACCTCACACTCTCATCCTCAACCTCTCAACCTCACACTCTCAAACACAAACTCTCAGCCTTACACTCTCACCCTCA
Organism: Carcharodon carcharias; assembly: GCF_017639515.1. NCBI lineage: Eukaryota > Metazoa > Chordata > Chondrichthyes > Lamniformes > Lamnidae > Carcharodon > Carcharodon carcharias. Next base: position 41,823,696 of record NC_054491.1, read on the forward strand.
AACTCTCAAACTCACACTCTCACCCTCACACACTCACCCTCACACTCTAACCCTCAAACTCTCACACTCACACTTTCACCCTCACACTGTCTCCCTCAAACTCTCACTCTCAGCCTCATACTTTCACCATCATACACTAACCCTCACACTCTCATCTCACATCTGACCCTCACACTCTCAACTTCACACTCTCACCCTCACACTCTCAACCGCACACCCTCATACTCACCCTCTCACCCTCACACAATCAAACTCAAACTCTCAGCATCACACTCTCACCCTCACAGTCTCAACCTCACACTCTCACCCTCACACTCTAAACCGCACACTCTCATCCTCACCCTCTCACCCTCACACTCTCAAACTCAAACTCTCAGCCTCACAATCTCACCCTCAAACTCTCAACCTCACACTCTCACCCTCACACTCTCACCCTCATTCTCTCACCCTCACAATCTCAGCCTCAGACTGTCACACTCATACTCTCATGGTTCCACTCACCCTCAAGCTCTCAACCTCACACTCTCACCCTCACACTCTCAACCTCACACTCTCACCCTCACACTCTCAACCTCACACTCTTACCCCCAAACTCTCACGCTCACACTCTCAGCCTCACACTCACACCCTCACACTCTCACTCTCACATCTGACCCTCACACTCTCACCCTCAAAATATCACCCTCACTTTCTCACCATCACAATCTCAGACTCAGACTTTCACACTCATACTCTCATTGTTCCACTCACCCTCAAAATCTCACCCTCACAATCTCACACTCAAACTCCGACCCTCACAATCCCACCCTCAAACTCTCAACCTCACACTCTCACCCTCACATTCTCAACCTCACACTCTCACCCACACACTCTAAACCGCACACTCTCATCCTCACCCTAACACCCTCACACTCTCAAACTCAAACTCTCAGCCTCACAATCTCACCCTCAAACTCTCAACCTCACACTCTCACCCTCACACTCTCACCCTCACTCTCTCACCCTCACACTCTCAGCCTCACACTCTCACCCTGACTCTCACAACCTCACACTCTCATCCTCAAACACTCACACTCACCCTTTCACCCTCACAATGTCTCCCTCAAACTCTCACCCTCACTCTCTCTGCCTCAAACTCTCAATCTCACACTCTCACCCTCACACTCACAACCTCACACTCTCACCCTCAAACTCTCACCCTCACAAATTCACCATCAAACTCTCACCCTCACTCTCTCTGCCTCAAACTCTCAATCTCACACTCTCACCTTCACACTCTCACCCTCACACTCTCACCCTCAAACTCTCACACTCACCCTACACCCTCACACTGTCTCCCTCAAAATCTGACCCTCACACTCTCAGCCTCATACTTTCACCATCATACACTAACCCTCACACTCTCACTCTCACATCTGACCCTCACACTCTCAACTTCACACTCTAACCCTCACACTCTCAACCGCACAACCTCATCCTCACCCTCTCACCCTCACACACTCAAACTCCATCTCTCAGCATCACACTTTCACCCTCAAACTCTCAATCTCACACTCTCACCCTCACACTCTCACCCTCAAACTCTCAATCTCACACTCTCACCCTTACACTCACAACCTCACACTCTCACCCTCACACTCTCACCCTCACACTCTCACCCTCAAACTCTCACACTCACTCTTTCACCCTCACACTGTCACCCTCAAACTCTCAACCTCACACTCTCAGCCTCATTCTTTCACTATCATACACTAACCCTCACACTCTCACTCTCACAGTCTCACCCTCACACTATCAACCGCACAACCTCATCCTCACCCTCTCATTCTCACACACTCAAACTCAAACTCTCAGCATCACACTCTCACCCTCAAACTCTCAACCTCACACTCTCACCCTCACGCTCTCAACCTCACACTCTCATCCTCACCCTCACACTCTCAACCTCAAACTCTCAACCTCAAACTCTCAACCACACACTCTCACCCTCACACTCTCAGCCTCACTCTCACACCCTCACACTCTCATCCTCAAACTCTCACAATCACACTGTCACCCTCACACTGTCACCCTCACATTCACATCCTGACACACTTACTCTCAAATTCACACCCTCACAATCTCACCATCACATTCTCACCCTCACACTCTCACCCTCAAACTCTCACCCTCACACTCTCACCCTCACACTCTCAACCTCACACTCTCATCCTCAACCTCTCAACCTCAGACTCTCAAACTCAAACTCTCAGCCTCACACTCTCACCCTCACTCTCACACCCTCACACTCACATCCTCAAACTCTCACAATCACACTGTCACCCTCACACTGTCTCCCTCAAACTCTAACCCTCACACTCTCAGCCTCATACTTTCACCCTCATACACTGACCCTCACACTCTCACTCTCACATCTGACCCTCACACTCCACCCTCAAACTCTCACCCTCACACTATCACCCTCACACTGACTCCCTCAGACTGTCACCCTCACACTATCACCCTCGCACTCTCACCCTCACACTGTCAACCTCACACTCCAACCATCACAAACTCACCCTCACACTCACACCCTCACACTATAACCCTCAAACTCTTACCCTCACACTGACTCCATCACACTGTCACCCTCACATTCACATCCTGACACACTTACTCTCAAATTCACACCCTCACAATCTCACCATCACATTCTCACCCTCAATCTCTCACCCTCACACTCTCACCCTCACACTCTCAACCTCACACTCTCAATTTCAACCTCTCAACCTCAGACTCTCAAACTCAAACTCTCAGCCTCACACTCTCACCCTCAAAATCTCAACCTCACACTCTCACCCTAACACTCTCACCCTCAAACTCTCAACCTCACACTCTCACCCTCACACTCTCAACCTCACACTCTCACCCTGACACTCTCACCCTAACACTCTCACCCTCAAACTCTCAACCTCACACTCTCACCCTCACACTCTCAACCTCACACTCTCACCCTCACACTCTCACCCTCACACTGACTCCCTCACACTGTCACCCTCAAACTATCACCCTCGCACTCTCACCCTCACACTGTCACCCTCACTCTCCAACCCTCACACTCTCACCCTCACACTCACACCCTCACACTATAACCCTCACACTCTTACCGTCACACTGACTCCCTCACACTGTCACCCTCACGTTCACATCCTGACACACTTAGTCTCAAATTCACACCCTCGCAATCTCAACATCACATTCTCACCCTCACCCTCTCACCCTCACACTCTCAAACTCACACTCTCGCCCTCACACTCTCACCCTCACACTCTCAACCTCACACTCTCATCTTCAAACTCTCAACCTCAGACTCTCAATCTCAAACTCTCAAAATCACTCTCTCACCCTCAAAATCTCAACCTCACACTCTCACCTAACACTCTCACCCTCAAACTCTCAACCTTACACTCTCACCCTCACACTCTCAACCTCACACTCTCACCCTCACACTCTCACCCTCACACTCTCACCCTCACAATCCATCCCTCACTCTCACCTTCAAACTCTCATACTCACACTCTCACACTCAATCTCTCACCCTCACACTCTCACCCTCAATTTCTCAAACTCTCACTCTCACCCTCACACTCTCAACCTCACACTCTCACCCTCACACTCTCACCCTCACACTCTCACCCTCACACTCCATCCCTCACTCTCTCACCTTCAAACTCTCAGCCTCACACTCTCACACTCAATCTCTCACCCTCACACTCTCACCCTCAATTTCTCAAACTCACACTCTCACCCTCACACTCTCAAACTCACACTCTCACCCTCACACTCTCAACCGCACACTCTCATCCTCATCCGCTCACCCTCACATTCTCAACCTCACACTCTCACCCTCACACTCTCACCATCACATTCTCACCCTCACACTCTCACCCTCAAACTCTCACCCTCACACTCTCACCCTCACACTCTCAACCTCACACTCACATCCTCAACCTCTCAACCTCACACTCTCAAACACAAACTCTCAGCCTTACACTCTCACCCTCAAACTCTCAACCTCACACTGTCACCCTCACACTCCAACCCTCAGACTCTCACCCTCACACTCACACCCTCACACTATAACCCTCACACTCTTACCCTCACACTGACTCCCTCACACTGTCAACCTCACTTTCACATCCTGACACACTTACTCTCAAATTCACACCCTCACAATCTCACCATCACATTCTCACCCTCACCCTCTCACCCTCACACTCTCACCCTCACACTCTCATCTTCAAACTCTCAACCTCAGACTCTCAAACTCAAACTCTCAAAATCACTCTCTCACCCTCAAAGTCTCAACCTCACACTCTCACCCTAACACTCTCACCTCAAACTCTCAACCTTGCACTCTCACCCTCACACTCTCAACCTCACACTCTCACCCTCACACTCTCACCCTCACACTCTCACCCTCACACTCCATCCCTCACTCTCTCACCTTCAAACTCTCAGCCTCACACTCTCACACTCAAACTCTTACCCTCACACTCTCACCCTAAATTTCTCAAACTCACACTCTCACCCTCACACTCTCAACCGCACACTCACATCCTGACCCTCTCACCCTCACATTCTCACCCTCACTCTAACACCCTCACACTCTCATCCTCAAACTCTCACAATCACACTGTCACCCTCACACTGTCTCCCTCAAACTCTAATCCTCACACTCTCAGCCTCATACTTTCACCCTCATACACTGACCCTCACACTCTCACTCTCACATCTGACCCTCACACTCTCACCCTCACACTCTCACCCTCACACTCTCACCCTCACACTGACTCCATCACACTCTCACCCGAACACTCTCACTCGAACACTGACTGCCTCACACTGTCACCCTCACACTATCACCCTCACACTCTCACCCTCACTCTGTCACCCTCACACTCCAACCCTCACGCTCCCACCATCACACTCACACCCTCACACTATAGCCCTCACACTCTTAAACTCACACTGACTCCCTCACACTGTCAACCTCACATTCTCATCCTGACACACTTAAACTCAAATTCACACCCTCACAATCTCACCATCACATTCTCACCCTCACACTCTCACCCTCACACTCTCAACCTCATACTCTCATCCTCAACCTCTCAACCTCACACTCTCAAACACAAACTCTCAGCCTTACACTCTCACCCTCAAACTCTCAACCTCACACTCTCACCCTCGCACTCTCACCCTCAAACTCTCAACCTCACACTCTCAACCTCAAACTCTCAACCTCACACTCTCACCCTCACACTGTCACCCTCACACTCTCACCCTCACACTCTCAACCTCACAAACTCATCCTCAACCTGTCAACCTCAGGCTCTCAAACTCAAACTCTCAGCCTCACACTCTCACCCTCAAAATCTCAACCTCACACTCTCACCCTAAAACGCTCACCCTCAAACTCTCAACCTCACACTCTCACCCTCACACTCTCAACCTCACACTCTCACACTCACACTCTCAACCTCACACTCTCACCCTCACACTCCATCCCTCACACTCTCACCTTCAAACTCACAGCCTCACACTCTCACACTCAATCTCTCACCCTCACACTCTCACCCTCAAACTCTCAACCTCACACTCTCACCCTCACACTCTCAACCTCACACTCTCAACCTCACACTCTCAACCGCACACTCTCATCCTCACCCTCTCACCCTCACATTCTCAATCTCACACTATCACCCTCACACTCTCACCCTCACACTCCATCCCTCACACTCTCACCTTCAAACTCTCAGCCTCACACTCTCACAATCAATCTCTCACCCTCACACTCTCACCCTCAAACTCTCAACCTTACACTCTCACCCTCACACTCTCAACCTCACACTCTCACCCTCACACTCTCAACCTCACAATCTCACCCTCACAATCTCACCATCACATTCTCACCCTCACACTCTCAACCTCAAACTCTCACCCTCACACTCTCACCCTCACAATCTCAACCTCACACTCTCATCCTCAACCTCTCAACCTCACACTCTCAAACACAAACTCTCAGCCTTACACTCTCACCCTCAAACTCTCAAACTCACACTCTCACCCTCACACACTCACCCTCACACTCTCACCCTCAAACTCTCACACTCACACTTTCACCCTCACACTGTCTCCCTCAAACTCTCACTCTCAGCCTCATACTTTCACCATCATACACTAACCCTCACACTCTCATCTCACATCTGACCCTCACACTCTCAACTTCACACTCTCACCCTCACACTCTCAACCGCACACCCTCATCCTCACCCTCTCACCCTCACACAATCAAACTCAAACTCTCAGCATCACACTCTCACCCTCACAGTCTCAACCTCACACTCTCACCCTCACACTCTAAACCGCACACTCTCATCCTCACCCTCTCACCCTCACACTCTCAAACTCAAACTCTCAGCCTCACAATCTCACCCTCAAACTCTCAACCTCACACTCTCACCCTCACACTCTCACCCTCATTCTCTCACCCTCACAATCTCAGCCTCAGACTGTCACACTCATACTCTCATGGTTCCACTCACCCTCAAGCTCTCAACCTCACACTCTCACCCTCACACTCTCAACCTCACACTCTCACCCTCACACTCTCAACCTCACACTCTTACCCCCAAACTCTCACGCTCACACTCTCAGCCTCACACTCACACCCTCACACTCTCACTCTCACATCTGACCCTCACACTCTCACCCTCAAAATATCACCCTCACTTTCTCACCATCACAATCTCAGACTCAGACTTTCACACTCATACTCTCATTGTTCCACTCACCCTCAAAATCTCACCCTCACAATCTCACACTCAAACTCCGACCCTCACAATCCCACCCTCAAACTCTCAACCTCACACTCTCACCCTCACATTCTCAACCTCACACTCTCACCCACACACTCTAAACCGCACACTCTCATCCTCACCCTAACACCCTCACACTCTCAAACTCAAACTCTCAGCCTCACAATCTCACCCTCAAACTCTCAACCTCACACTCTCACCCTCACACTCTCACCCTCACTCTCTCACCCTCACACTCTCAGCCTCACACTCTCACCCTGACTCTCACAACCTCACACTCTCATCCTCAAACACTCACACTCACCCTTTCACCCTCACAATGTCTCCCTCAAACTCTCACCCTCACTCTCTCTGCCTCAAACTCTCAATCTCACACTCTCACCCTCACACTCACAACCTCACACTCTCACCCTCAAACTCTCACCCTCACAAATTCACCATCAAACTCTCACCCTCACTCTCTCTGCCTCAAACTCTCAATCTCACACTCTCACCTTCACACTCTCACCCTCACACTCTCACCCTCAAACTCTCACACTCACCCTACACCCTCACACTGTCTCCCTCAAAATCTGACCCTCACACTCTCAGCCTCATACTTTCACCATCATACACTAACCCTCACACTCTCACTCTCACATCTGACCCTCACACTCTCAACTTCACACTCTAACCCTCACACTCTCAACCGCACAACCTCATCCTCACCCTCTCACCCTCACACACTCAAACTCCATCTCTCAGCATCACACTTTCACCCTCAAACTCTCAATCTCACACTCTCACCCTCACACTCTCACCCTCAAACTCTCAATCTCACACTCTCACCCTTACACTCACAACCTCACACTCTCACCCTCACACTCTCACCCTCACACTCTCACCCTCAAACTCTCACACTCACTCTTTCACCCTCACACTGTCACCCTCAAACTCTCAACCTCACACTCTCAGCCTCATTCTTTCACTATCATACACTAACCCTCACACTCTCACTCTCACAGTCTCACCCTCACACTATCAACCGCACAACCTCATCCTCACCCTCTCATTCTCACACACTCAAACTCAAACTCTCAGCATCACACTCTCACCCTCAAACTCTCAACCTCACACTCTCACCCTCACGCTCTCAACCTCACACTCTCATCCTCACCCTCACACTCTCAACCTCAAACTCTCAACCTCAAACTCTCAACCACACACTCTCACCCTCACACTCTCAGCCTCACTCTCACACCCTCACACTCTCATCCTCAAACTCTCACAATCACACTGTCACCCTCACACTGTCACCCTCACATTCACATCCTGACACACTTACTCTCAAATTCACACCCTCACAATCTCACCATCACATTCTCACCCTCACACTCTCACCCTCAAACTCTCACCCTCACACTCTCACCCTCACACTCTCAACCTCACACTCTCATCCTCAACCTCTCAACCTCAGACTCTCAAACTCAAACTCTCAGCCTCACACTCTCACCCTCACTCTCACACCCTCACACTCACATCCTCAAACTCTCACAATCACACTGTCACCCTCACACTGTCTCCCTCAAACTCTAACCCTCACACTCTCAGCCTCATACTTTCACCCTCATACACTGACCCTCACACTCTCACTCTCACATCTGACCCTCACACTCCCACCCTCAAACTCTCACCCTCACACTATCACCCTCACACTGACTCCCTCAGACTGTCACCCTCACACTATCACCCTCGCACTCTCACCCTCACACTGTCAACCTCACACTCCAACCATCACAAACTCACCCTCACACTCACACCCCACACTATAACCCTCAAACTCTTACCCTCACACTGACTCCATCACACTGTCACCCTCACATTCACATCCTGACACACTTACTCTCAAATTCACACCCTCACAATCTCACCATCACATTCTCACCCTCAATCTCTCACCCTCACACTCTCACCCTCACACTCTCAACCTCACACTCTCAATTTCAACCTCTCAACCTCAGACTCTCAAACTCAAACTCTCAGCCTCACACTCTCACCCTCAAAATCTCAACCTCACACTCTCACCCTAACACTCTCACCCTCAAACTCTCAACCTCACACTCTCACCCTCACACTCTCAACCTCACACTCTCACCCTGACACTCTCACCCTAACACTCTCACCCTCAAACTCTCAACCTCACACTCTCACCCTCACACTCTCAACCTCACACTCTCACCCTCACACTCTCACCCTCACACTGACTCCCTCACACTGTCACCCTCAAACTATCACCCTCGCACTCTCACCCTCACACTGTCACCCTCACTCTCCAACCCTCACACTCTCACCCTCACACTCACACCCTCACACTATAACCCTCACACTCTTACCGTCACACTGACTCCCTCACACTGTCACCCTCACGTTCACATCCTGACACACTTAGTCTCAAATTCACACCCTCGCAATCTCAACATCACATTCTCACCCTCACCCTCTCACCCTCACACTCTCAAACTCACACTCTCACCCTCACACTCTCACCCTCACACTCTCAACCTCACACTCTCATCTTCAAACTCTCAACCTCAGACTCTCAATCTCAAACTCTCAAAATCACTCTCTCACCCTCAAAATCTCAACCTCACACTCTCACCTAACACTCTCACCCTCAAACTCTCAACCTTACACTCTCACCCTCACACTCTCAACCTCACACTCTCACCCGTCACACTCTCACCCTCACACTCTCACCCTCACAATCCATCCCTCACTCTCTCACCTTCAAACTCTCATACTCACACTCTCACACTCAATCTCTCACCCTCACACTCTCACCCTCAATTTCTCAAACTCTCACTCTCACCCTCACACTCTCAACCTCACACTCTCACCCTCACACTCTCACCCTCACACTCTCACCCTCACACTCCATCCCTCACTCTCTCACCTTCAAACTCTCAGCCTCACACTCTCACACTCAATCTCTCACCCTCACACTCTCACCCTCAATTTCTCAAACTCACACTCTCACCCTCACACTCTCAAACTCACACTCTCACCCTCACACTCTCAACCGCACACTCTCATCCTCATCCGCTCACCCTCACATTCTCAACCTCACACTCTCACCCTCACACTCTCACCATCACATTCTCACCCTCACACTCTCACCCTCAAACTCTCACCCTCACACTCTCACCCTCACACTCTCAACCTCACACTCACATCCTCAACCTCTCAACCTCACACTCTCAAACACAAACTCTCAGCCTTACACTCTCACCCTCAAACTCTCAACCTCACACTGTCACCCTCACACTCCAACCCTCAGACTCTCACCCTCACACTCACACCCTCACACTATAACCCTCACACTCTTACCCTCACACTGACTCCCTCACACTGTCACCCTCACTTTCACATCCTGACACACTTACTCTCAAATTCACACCCTCACAATCTCACCATCACATTCTCACCCTCACCCTCTCACCCTCACACTCTCACCCTCACACTCTCATCTTCAAACTCTCAACCTCAGACTCTCAAACTCAAACTCTCAAAATCACTCTCTCACCCTCAAAGTCTCAACCTCACACTCTCACCCTAACACTCTCCCCTCAAACTCTCAACCTTGCACTCTCACCCTCACACTCTCAACCTCACACTCTCACCCTCACACTCTCACCCTCACACTCTCACCCTCACACTCCATCCCTCACTCTCTCACCTTCAAACTCTCAGCCTCACACTCTCACACTCAAACTCTCACCCTCACACTCTCACCCTAAATTTCTCAAACTCACACTCTCACCCTCACACTCTCAACCGCACACTCACATCCTGACCCTCTCACCCTCACATTCTCAACCTCACACTCTCACCCTCACACTCTCACCATCACATTCTCACCCTCACACTCTCACCCTCAAACTCTCACCCTCACACTCTCACCCTCACACTATCAACCTCACACTCTCATCCTCAACCTCTCAACCTCACACTCTCAAACACAAACTCTGAGCCTTACACTCTCACCCTCACACTCTCAACCTCACACTCTCATCCTCAACCTCTCAACCTCACTCTCAAACATAAACTCTCACCCTCACACTCTCACCCTCAAACTCTCAAACTCACACTCTCAACCTAAAACTCTCAACCTCACACTCTCACCCTCACACTGTCGCCCTCACACTCTCACCCTCACACTCTCAACCTCACACTCTCATCCTCAACCTGTCAACCTCAGGCTCTCAAACTCAAACTCTCAGCCTCACACTCTCACCCTCAAAATCTCAACCTCACACTCTCACCCTAACACTCTCAACCGCACACTCTCATCATCACCCTCTCACCCTCGCACTCTCAAACTCAATCTCTCACCCTCACACTCTCACCCTCAAACTCTCAACCTTACACTCTCACCCTCACACTCTCAACCTCACACTCTCACCCTCACACTCTCAACCTCACAATCTCACCCTCACAATCTCACCATCACATTCTCACCCTCACACTCTCACCCTCAAACTCTCACCCTCACACTCTCACCCTCACACTCTCAACCTCACACTCTCATCCTCAACCTCTCAACCTCACACTCTCAAACACAAACTCTCAGCCTTACACTCTCACCCTCAAACTCTCTACCTCACACTCTCACCCTCACACTCTCACCCTCACACTCTCACCCTCAAACTCTCACTCTCACCCTTTCACCCTCACACTGTCTCCCTCAAACTCTCACCCTCACACTCTCAGCCTCATACTTTCACCATCATACACTAACCCTCACACTCTCACTCTCACATCTGACCCTCACACTCTCAACTTCACACTCTCACCCTCACACTCTCAACCGCTCACCCTCATCCTCACCGTCTCACCCTCACACTCTCAAACTCAAACTCTCAGCCTCACAGTCTCACCCTCAAACTCTCAACCTCACACTCTCACCCTCACTCTCTCACCCTCACAATCTCAGCCTCAGACTGTCACACCTATACTCTCATGGTTCCACTCACCCTCAAACTCTCAGCCTCACACTCTCACACTCAAACTCTCACCCTCACACTCTCACACTCAAACTCTCAGCCTCACACTCTCACCCTCAAACTCTCAACCTCGCACTCTCACCCTCACACTCTCAGCCTCACACTCTCACCCTCACTCTCACAACCTCACACTCTCATCCTCAAACACTCACACTCACCCTTTCACCCTCACAATGTCTCCCTCAAACTCTCACCCTCACTCTCTCTGCCTCAAACTCTCAACCTCACACTCTCACCCTCACACTCTCACCCTCAAACTCTCAATCTCACAATCTCACCCTCACACTCACAACCTCACAGTCTCACCTTCACACTCTCACCCTCACACTCTCACCCTCAAACTCTCACACTCACCCTACACCCTCACACTGTCTCCCTCAAACTCTCACCCTCACACTCGCAGCCTCATACTTTCACCATCATACACTAACCCTCACACTCTCACTCTCACATCTGACCCTCACACTCTCAACTTCACACTCTAACCCTCACACTCTCAACCGCACAACCTCATCCTCACCGTCTCACCCTCACACACTCAAACTCCATCTCTCAGCATCACACTTTCACCCTCAAACTCTCAACCTCACACTCTCACCCTCACACTCTCACCCTCAAACTCTCAATCTCACACTCTCACCCTCACACTCACAACCTCACACTCTCACCCTCACACTCTCACCCTCACAGTCTCACCCTCAAACTCTCACTCACCCTTTCACCCTCACACTGTCTCCCTCAAACTCGCAACCTCACGCTCTCAGCCTCATACTTTCACCATCATACACTAACCCTCACAGTCTCACTCTCACATCTGACCCTCACACTCTCAACCTCACACTCTCATCCTCACACTCTCACCCTCAAACTCTCAACCTCAATCTCTCAACCTCAAAATCTCAACAGCACACTCTCACCCTCACACTCCCCCCCTTACTCTCACACCCTCACACTCTCATCCTCAAACTCTCAACCTCACACTCTCATCCTCATACTTTCCCCCTCATACACTGACCCTCACACTCTCACTCTCACATCTGACCCTCACACTCTCACCCTCACACTCTCACCCTCACAATCCATCCCTCACTCTCTCACCTTCAAACTCTCAGCCTCACACTCTCACACTCAATCTCTCACCCTCACACTCTCACCCTCAATTTCTCAAACTCGCACTCTCACCCTCACACGCTCAACCTCACACTCTCACCCTCACACTCTCACCCTCACACTCTCACCCTCACACTCCATCCCTCACTCTCTCACCTTCAAACTCTCAGCCTCACACTCTCACACTCAATCTCTCACCCTCACACTCTCACCCTCAATTTCTCAAACTCACACTCTCACCCTCACACGCTCAAACTCACACTCTCACCCTCACACTCTCAACCGCACACTCTCATCCTCATCCTCTCACCCTCACATTCTCAACCTCACACTCTCACCCTCACACACTCACCATCACATTCTCACCCTCACACTCTCACCCTCAAACTCTCACCCTCACACTCTCACCCTCACACTCTCAACCTCACACTCACATCCTCAACCTCTCAACCTCACACTCTCAAACACAAACTCTCAGCCTTACACTCTCACCCTCAAACTCTCAACCTCACACTGTCACCCTCATACTCCAACCCTCAGACTCTCACCCTCACACTCACACCCTCACACTATAACCCTCACACTCTTACCCTCACACTGACTCCCTCACACTGTCACCCTCACTTTCACATCCTGACACACTTAGTCTCAAATTCACACCCTCACAATCTCACCATCACATTCTCACCCTCACCCTCTCACCCTCACACTCTCACCCTCACACTCTCACCCTCACACTCTCACCTTCACACTCTCAACCTCACACTCTCATCTTCAAACTCTCAACCTCAGACTCTCAAACTCAAACTCTCAAAATCACTCTCTCACCCTCAAATTCTCAACCTCACACTCTCACCCTAACACTCTCACCTCAAACTCTCAACCTTACACTCTCACCCTCACACTCTCAACCTCACACTCTCACCCTCACACTCTCACCCTCACACTCTCACCCTCACACTCCATCCCTCACTCTCTCACCTTCAAACTCTCAGCCTCACACTGTGACACTCAAACTCTCACCCGCACACTTTCACCCTCAATTTCTCAAACAATCTCACCCTCACACTCTCAACCTCACACTCTCACCCTCACACTCTCAACCGCACACTCTCATCCTGACCCTCTCACCCTCACATTCTCAACCTCACACTCTCACCCTCACACTCTCACCATCACATTCTCACCCTCACACTCTCACCCTCAAACTCTCACCCTCACACTCTCACCCTCACACTATCAACCTCACACTCTCATCCTCAACCTCTCAACCTCACACTCTCAAACACAAACTCTCAGCCTTACACTATCACCCTCACACTCTCACCCTCACACTCTAACCCTCAAACTCTCAAACTCACACTCTCAACCTAAAACTCTCAACCTCACACTCTCACCCTCACACTGTTGCCCTCACACTCTCACCCTCACACTCTCAACCTCACACTCTCATCCTCAACCTGTCAACCTCAGGCTCTCAAACTCAAACTCTCAGCCTCACACTCTCACCCTCAAAATCTCAACCTCACACTCTCACCCTAACACTCTCAACCGCACACTCTCATCATCACCCTCTCACCCTCGCACTCTCAAACTCAATCTCTCACCCTCACACTCTCACCCTCAAACTCTCAACCTTACACTCTCACCCTCACACTCTCAACCTCACACTCTCACCCTCGCACTCTCAACCTCACAATCTCACCCTCACAATCTCACCATCACATTCTCACCCTCACACTCTCACCCTCAAACTCTCACCCTCACACTCTCACCCTCACACTCTCAACCTCACACTCTCATCCTCAACCTCTCAACCTCACACTCTCAAACACAAACTCTCAGCCTTACACTCTCACCCTCAAACTCTCTACCTCACACTCTCACCCTCACACTCTCACCCTCACACTCTCACCCTCAAACTCTCACACTCACCCTTTCACCCTCACACTGTCTCCCTCAAACTCTCACCCTCAAACTCTCAGCCTCATACTTTCACCATCATACACTAACCCTCACACTCTCACTCTCACATCTGTCCCTCACACTCTCAACTTCACACTCTCACCCTCACACTCTCAATCGCTCACCCTCATCCTCACCCTCTCACCCTCACACTCTCAAACTCAAACTCTCAGCCTCACAATCTCACCCTCAAACTCTCAACCTCACACTCTCACCCTCACACTCTCACCCTCACTCTCTCACCCTCACAATCTCAGCCTCAGACTGTCACACTCATACTCTCATGGTTCCACTCACCCTCAAGCTCTCAACCTCACACTCTCACCCTCACACTCTCAACCTCACACTCTCACCCTCACACTCTCAACCTCACACTCTTACACCCAAACACTCACCCTCACACTCTCAGCCTCACACTCACACCCTCACACTCTCACTCTCACATCTGACCCTCACACTCTCACCCTCAAAATATCACCCTCAATTTCTCACCATCACAATCTCAGACTCAGACTTTCACACTCATACTCTAATGGTTCCACTCACCCTCAAAATCTCACCCTCACAATCTCACACTCAAACTCCGACCCTCACACTCCCACCCTCAAACTCTCAACCTCACACTCTCACCCTCACAGTCTCAACCTCACACTCTCACCCTCACACTCTAAACCGCACACTCTCATCCTCACCCTCTCACCCTCACACTCTCAAACTCAAACTCTCAGCCTCACAATCTCACCCTCAAACTCTCAACCTCACACTCTCACCCTCACACTCTCACCCTCACTCTCTCACCCTCACAATCTCAGCCTCAGAATGTCACACCTATACTCTCATGGTTCCACTCACCCTCAAACTCTCAGCCTCACACTCTCACACTCATACTCCCACCCTCAAACTCTCAACCTCACACTCTCACCCTCACACTCTCACCTTCACACTCTCAACCTCACACTCTCATCTTCAAACTCTCAACCTCAGACTCTCAAACTCAAACTCTCAAAATCACTCTCTCACCCTCAAATTCTCAACCTCACACTCTCACCCTAACACTCTCACCTCAAACTCTCAACCTTACACTCTCACCCTCACACTCTCAACCTCACACTCTCACCCTCACACTCTCACCCTCACACTCTCACCCTCACACTCCATCCCTCACTCTCTCACCTTCAAACTCTCAGCCTCACACTGTGACACTCAAACTCTCACCCGCACACTTTCACCCTCAATTTCTCAAACAATCTCACCCTCACACTCTCAACCTCACACTCTCACCCTCACACTCTCAACCGCACACTCTCATCCTGACCCTCTCACCCTCACATTCTCAACCTCACACTCTCACCCTCACACTCTCACCATCACATTCTCACCCTCACACTCTCACCCTCAAACTCGCACCCTCACACTCTCACCCTCACACTATCAACCTCACACTCTCATCCTCAACCTCTCAACCTCACACTCTCAAACACAAACTCTCAGCCTTACACTCTCACCCTCACACTCTCACCCTCACACTCTAACCCTCAAACTCTCAAACTCACACTCTCAACCTAAAACTCTCAACCTCACACTCTCACCCTCACACTGTCGCCCTCACACTCTCACCCTCACACTCTCAACCTCACACTCTCATCCTCAACCTGTCAACCTCAGGCTCTCAAACTCAAACTCTCAGCCTCACACTCTCACCCTCAAAATCTCAACCTCACACTCTCACCCTAACACTCTCAACCGCACACTCTCATCATCACCCTCTCACCCTCGCACTCTCAAACTCAATCTCTCACCCTCACACTCTCACCCTCAAACTCTCAACCTTACACTCTCACCCTCACACTCTCAACCTCACACTCTCACCCTCACACTCTCAACCTCACAATCTCACCCTCACAATCTCACCATCACATTCTCACCCTCACACTCTCACCCACAAACTCTCACCCTCACACTCTCACCCTCACACTCTCAACCTCACACTCTCATCCTCAACCTCTCAACCTCACACTCTCAAACACAAACTCTCAGCCTTACACTCTCACCCTCAAACTCTCTACCTCACACTCTCACCCTCACACTCTCACCCTCACACTCTCACCCTCAAACTCTCACACTCACCCTTTCACCCTCACACTGTCTCCCTCAAATTCTCACCCTCAAACTCTCAGCCTCATACTTTCACCATCATACACTAACCCTCACACTCTCACTCTCACATCTGTCCCTCACACTCTCAACTTCACACTCTCACCCTCACACTCTCAATCGCTCACCCTCATCCTCACCCTCTCACCCTCACACTCTCAAACTCAAACTCTCAGCCTCACAATCTCACCCTCAAACTCTCAACCTCACACTCTCACCCTCACACTCTCACCCTCACTCTCTCACCCTCACAATCTCAGCCTCAGACTGTCACACTCATACTCTCATGGTTCCACTCACCCTCAAGCTCTCAACCTCACACTCTCACCCTTACACTCTCAACCTCACACTCTCACCCTCACACTCTCAACCTCACACTCTTACACCCAAACACTCACCCTCACACTCTCAGCCTCACACTCACACCCTCACACTCTCACTTTCACATCTGACCCTCACACTCTCGCCCTCAAAATATCACCCTCAATTTCTCACCATCACAATCTCAGACTCAGACTTTCACACTCATACTCTCATGGTTCCACTCACCCTCAAAATCTCACCCTCACAATCTCACACTCAAACTCCGACCCTCACACTCCCACCCTCAAACTCTCAACCTCACACTCTCACCCTCACAGTCTCAACCTCACACTCTCACCCTCACACTCTAAACCGCACACTCTCATCCTCACCCTCTCACCCTCACACTCTCAAAAACAAACTCTCAGCCTCACAATCTCACCCTCAAACTCTCAACCTCACACTCTCACCCTCACACTCTCACCCTCACTCTCTCACCCTCACAATCTCAGCCTCAGAATGTCACACCTATACTCTCATGGTTCCACTCACCCTCAAACTCTCAGCCTCACACTCTCACACTCATACTCCCACCCTCAAACTCTCAACCTCACACTCTCACCCTCACAGTCTCAACCTCACACTCTCACCCTCAAACTCTCAACCTCACACTCTCACCCTCACACTCTCAGCCTCACACTCTCACCCTCACTCTCACAACCTCACACTCTCATCCTCAAACACTCACACTCACCCTTTCACCCTCACAATGTCTCCCTCAAACTCTCACCCTCACTCTCTCTGCCTCAAACTCTCAACCTCACACTCTCACCCTCAAACTCTCAATCTCACACTCTCACCCTCACACTCACAACCTCACAGTCTCACCTTCACACTCTCACCCTCACACTCTCACCCTCAAACTCTCACACTCACCCTACACCCTCACACTGTCTCCCTCAAACTCTCACCCTCACACTCGCAGCCTCATACTTTCACCATCATACACTAACCCTCACACTCTCACTCTCACATCTGACCCTCACACTCTCAACTTCACACTCTAACCCTCACACTCTCAACCGCACAACCTCATCCTCACCGTCTCACCCTCACACACTCAAACTCCATCTCTCAGCATCACACTTTCACCCTCAAACTCTCAACCTCACAATCTCACCCTTACACTCTCACCCTCAAACTCTCAATCTCACACTCTCACCCTCACACTCACAACCTCACACTCTCACCCTCACACTCTCACCCTCACAGTCTCACCCTCAAACTCTCACTCACCCTTTCACCCTCACACTGTCTCCCTCAAACTCGCAACCTCACGCTCTCAGCCTCATACTTTCACCATCATACACTAACCCTCACAGTCTCACTCTCACATCTGACCCTCACACTCTCAACCTCACACTCTCACCCTCACACTCTCAACCTCACACTCTCATCCTCACACTCTCACCCTCAAACTCTCAACCTCAATCTCTCAACCTCAAACTCTCAATGGCACACTCTCACCCTCACACTCTCACCCTCACTCTCACACCCTCACACTCTCATCCTCAAACTTTCAACCTCACACTCTCAGCCACATACTTTCACCCTCATACACTGACCCTCACACTCTCACATCTGACCCTCGCACTCTCACCCTCACACTCTCACCCTCACTCTCACCCTCACACTGACTCCCTCACACTGTCACCCTCACACTCCAACCCTCACGCTCTCACCCTCACACTCACACCCTCACACTATAACCCTCACACTCTTACCCTCACACTGACTCCCTCACACTGTCACCCTCACATTCACATCCTGACACACTTACTCTCAAATTCACACCCTCACAATCTCAGCATCACATTCTCACCCTCACACTCTCACCCTCAAACTCTCACTCTCACACTCTCACCCTCACACTCTCAACCTCACACTCTCATCCTCAACCTCTCAACCTCAGACTCTCAATCTCACACTCTCAGCCTCACACTCTCACACTCAAAATCTCAACCTCACACTCTCACCCTAACACCCTCACCCTCAAACTCTAAACTTCACACTCTCACCCTCTCACTCTCAGCCTCACACTCTCACCCTCACTCTCACTCCCTCACACTCTCATCCTCAAACTCTCACAATCACACTGTCACCCTCACACTGTCTCCCTCAAACTCTAACCCTCACACTCTCAGCCTCATACTTTCACCCTCATACACTGACCCTCACACTCACCCTCACATCTGACCCTCACACTCTCACCCTCACATTCTCACCCTCACACTCTCTCCCTCACACTGACTCCCTCACACTGTCACCCTCACACTATCACCCTCGCACTCTCACCCTTACACTGTCACCCTCATACTCCAACCCTCACACTCTCACACTCACACTCACACCCTCACACTATAACCCTCACACTCTTACCCTCACACTGACTCCATCACACTGTCACCCTCACATTCACATCCTGACACACTTACTCTCAAATTCACACCCTCTCAATCTCACCATCACATTCTCACCCTCACAATCTCACCCTCAAACTCTCACCCACACACTCTCACCCTCACACTCTCAACCTCACACTCTCAATTTCAACCTCTCAACCTCAGACTCTCAAACTCAAACTCTCAGCCTCACACTCTCACCCTCAAAATCTCAACCTCACACTCTCACCCTAACACTCTCACACTCAAACTCTCAACCTCACACTCAACCTCACACTCTCAACCTCACACTCTCACCCTCACACTCTCACCCTAACACTCTCACCCTCAAATTCTCAACCTCACACTCTCACCCTCACACTCTCAACCTCACACTCTCACCCTCACACTCTCACACTCACACTGACTCCCTCACACTGTCACCCTCACACTATCACCCTCGCACTCTCACCCTCACACTCTCACCCTCACACTCACACCCTCACACTATAATCCTCACACTCTCACCCTCACACTGACTCCCTCACACTGTCACCCTCACATTCACATCCTGAGACACTTACTCTCTAATTCACACACTCACAATCTCATCATCACATTCTCACCCTCAAATTCTCACCCTCAAACTCTCACCCTCACACTCTCACCCTCACACTCTCAACCTCACACTCTCATCTTCAAACTCTCAACCTCAGACTCTCAAACTCAAACTCTCAAAATCACTCTCTCACACTCAAAATCTCAACCTCACACTCTCACCCTAACACTCTCACCCGCAAACTCTCAACCTTACACTCTCACCCTCACACTCTCAACCTCACACTCTCACCCTCACACTCTCAACCGCACACCCTCATCCTCACCCTCTCACCCTCACACAATCAAACTCAAACTCTCAGCATCACACTCTCACCCTCACAGTCTCAACCTCACACTCTCACCCTCACACTCTAAACCGCACACTCTCATCCTCACCCTCTCACCCTCACACTCTCAAACTCAAACTCTCAGCCTCACAATCTCACCCTCAAACTCTCAACCTCACACTCTCACCCTCACACTCTCACCCTCATTCTCTCACCCTCACAATCTCAGCCTCAGACTGTCACACTCATACTCTCATGGTTCCACTCACCCTCAAGCTCTCAACCTCACACTCTCACCCTCACACTCTCAACCTCACACTCTCACCCTCACACTCTCAACCTCACACTCTTACCCCCAAACACTCACGCTCACATTCTCAGCCTCACACTCACACCCTCACACTCTCACTCTCACATCTGACCCTCACACTCTCACCCTCAAAATATCACCCTCACTTTCTCACCATCACAATCTCAGACTCAGACTTTCACACTCATACTCTCATTGTTCCACTCACCCTCAAAATCTCACCCTCACAATCTCACACTCAAACTCCGACCCTCACAATCCCACCCTCAAACTCTCAACCTCACACTCTCACCCTCACATTCTCAACCTCACACTCTCACCCACACACTCTAAACCGCACACTCTCATCCTCACCCTAACACCCTCACACTCTCAAACTCAAACTCTCAGCCTCACAATCTCACCCTCAAACTCTCAACCTCACACTCTCACCCTCACACTCTCACCCTCACTCTCTCACCCTCACACTCTCAGCCTCACACTCTCACCCTGACTCTCACAACCTCACACTCTCATCCTCAAACACTCACACTCACCCTTTCACCCTCACAATGTCTCCCTCAAACTCTCACCCTCACTCTCTCTGCCTCAAACTCTCAATCTCACACTCTCACCCTCACACTCACAACCTCACACTCTCACCCTCAAACTCTCACCCTCACAAATTCACATTCAAACTCTCACCCTCACTCTCTCTGCCTCAAACTCTCAATCTCACACTCTCACCTTCACACTCTCACCCTCACACTCTCACCCTCAAACTCTCACATTCACCCTACACCCTCACACTGTCTCCCTCAAAATCTCACCCTCACACTCTCAGCCTCGTACTTTCACCATCATACACTAACCCTCACACTCTCACTCTCACATCTGACCCTCACACTCTCAACTTCACACTCTAACCCTCACACTCTCAACCGCACAACCTCATCCTCACCTTCTCACCCTCACACACTCAAACTCCATCTCTCAGCATCAAACTTTCACCCTCAAACTCTCAATCTCACACTCTCACCCTCACACTCTCACCCTCAAACTCTCAATCTCACACTCTCACCCTCACACTCACAACCTCACACTCTCACCCTCACACTCTCACCCTCACACTCTCACCCTCAAACTCTCACACTCACTCTTTCACCCTCACACTGTCACCCTCAAACTCTCAACCTCACACTCTCAGCCTCATTCTTTCACTATCATACACTAACCCTCACACTCTCACTCTCACAGTCTCACCCTCACACTATTAACCGCACAACCTCATCCTCACCCTCTCACTCTCACACACTCAAACTCAAACTCTCAGCATCACACTCTCACCCTCAAACTCTCAACCTCACACTCTCACCCTCACGCTCTCAACCTCACACTCTCATCCTCACCCTCACACTCTCAACCTCAAACTCTCAACCTCAAACTCTCAACCACACACTCTCACCCTCACACTCTCAGCCTCACTCTCACACCGTCACACTCTCATCCTCAAACTCTCACAATCACACTGTCACCCTCACACTGTCACCCTCACATTCACATCCTGACACACTTACTCTCAAATTCACACCCTCACAATCTCACCATCACATTCTCACCCTCACACTCTCACCCTCAAACTCTCACCCTCACACTCTCACCCTCACACTCTCAACCTCACACTCTCATCCTCAACCTCTCAACCTCAGACTCTCAAACTCAAACTCTCAGCCTCACACTCTCACCCTCACTCTCACACCCTCACACTCACATCCTCAAACTCTCACAATCACACTGTCACCCTCACACTGTCTCCCTCAAACTCTAACCCTCACACTCTCAGCCTCATACTTTCACCCTCATACACTGACCCTCACACTCTCACTCTCACATCTGACCCTCACACTCTCACCCTCAAACTCTCACCCTCACACTATCACCCTCACACTGACTCCCTCAGACTGTCACCCTCACACTATCACCCTCGCACTCTCACCCTCACACTGTCACCCTCACACTCCAACCATCACAAACTCACCCTCACACTCACACCCTCACACTATAACCCTCAAACTCTTACCCTCACACTGACTCCATCACACTGTCACCCTCACATTCACATCCTGACACACTTACTCTCAAATTCACACCCTCACAATCTCACCATCACATTCTCACCCTCAATCTCTCACCCTCACACTCTCACCCTCACACTCTCAACCTCACACTCTCAATTTCAACCTCTCAACCTCAGACTCTCAAACTCAAACTCTCAGCCTCACACTCTCACCCTCAAAATCTCAACCTCACACTCTCACCCTAACACTCTCACCCTCAAACTCTCAACCTCACACTCTCACCCTCACACTCTCAACCTCACACTCTCACCCTGACACTCTCACCCTAACACTCTCACCCTCAAACTCTCAACCTCACACTCTCACCCTCACACTCTCAACCTCACACTCTCACCCTCACACTCTCACCCTCACACTGACTCCCTCACACTGTCACCCTCACTCTCCAACCCTCACACTCTCACCCTCACACTCACACCCTCACACTATAACCCTCACACTCTTACCGTCACACTGACTCCCTCACACTGTCACCCTCACTTTCACATCCTGACACACTTAGTCTCAAATTCACACCCTCGCAATCTCAACATCACATTCTCACCCTCACCCTCTCACCCTCACACTCTCAAACTCACACTCTCACCCTCACGCTCTCACCCTCACACTCTCAACCTCACACTCTCATCTTCAAACTCTCAACCTCAGACTCTCAAACTCAAACTCTCAAAATCACTCTCTCACCCTCAAAATCTCAACCTCACACTCTCACCTAACACTCTCACCCTCAAACTCTCAACCTTACACTCTCACCCTCACACTCTCAACCTCACACTCTCACCCTCAAACTCTCACCCTCACAAATTCACCATCAAACTCTCACCCTCACTCTCTCTGCCTCAAACTCTCAATCTCACACTCTCACCTTCACACTCTCACCCTCACACTCTCACCCTCAAACTCTCACACTCACCCTACACCCTCACACTGTCTCCCTCAAAATCTCACCCTCACACTCTCAGCCTCATACTTTCACCATCATACACTAACCCTCACACTCTCACTCTCACATCTGACCCTCACACTCTCAACTTCACACTCTAACCCTCACACTCTCAACCGCACAACCTCATCCTCACCCTCTCACCCTCACACACTCAAACTCCATCTCTCAGCATCACACTTTCACCCTCAAACTCTCAATCTCACACTCTCACCCTCACACTCTCACCCTCAAACTCTCAACCTCACACTCTCACCCTCACACTCTCAACCTCACACTCTCACCCTCACACTCTCACCCTCACACTGACTCCCTCACACTGTCACCCTCACTCTCCAACCCTCACACTCTCACCCTCACACTCACACCCTCACACTATAACCCTCACACTCTTACCGTCACACTGACTCCCTCACACTGTCACCCTCACTTTCACATCCTGACACACTTAGTCTCAAATTCACACCCTCGCAATCTCAACATCACATTCTCACCCTCACCCTCTCACCCTCACACTCTCAAACTCACACTCTCACCCTCACGCTCTCACCCTCACACTCTCAACCTCACACTCTCATCTTCAAACTCTCAACCTCAGACTCTCAAACTCAAACTCTCAAAATCACTCTCTCACCCTCAAAATCTCAACCTCACACTCTCACCTAACACTCTCACCCTCAAACTCTCAACCTTACACTCTCACCCTCACACTCTCAACCTCACACTCTCACCCTCAAACTCTCACCCTCACAAATTCACCATCAAACTCTCACCCTCACTCTCTCTGCCTCAAACTCTCAATCTCACACTCTCACCTTCACACTCTCACCCTCACACTCTCACCCTCAAACTCTCACACTCACCCTACACCCTCACACTGTCTCCCTCAAAATCTCACCCTCACACTCTCAGCCTCATACTTTCACCATCATACACTAACCCTCACACTCTCACTCTCACATCTGACCCTCACACTCTCAACTTCACACTCTAACCCTCACACTCTCAACCGCACAACCTCATCCTCACCCTCTCACCCTCACACACTCAAACTCCATCTCTCAGCATCACACTTTCACCCTCAAACTCTCAATCTCACACTCTCACCCTCACACTCTCACCCTCAAACTCTCAATCTCACACTCTCACCCTCACACTCACAACCTCACACTCTCACCCTCACACTCTCACCCTCACACTCTCACCCTCAAACTCTCAACCTCACACTCTCAGCCTCATTCTTTCACTATCATACACTAACCCTCACACTCTCACTCTCACAGTCTCACCCTCACACTATCAACCGCACAACCTCATCCTCACCCTCTCACTCTCACACACTCAAACTCAAACTCTCAGCATCACACTCTCACCCTCAAACTCTCAACCTCACACTCTCACCCTCACGCTCTCAACCTCACACTCTCATCCTCACCCTCACACTCTCAACCTCAAACTCTCAACCTCAAACTCTCAACCACACACTCTCACCCTCACACTCTCAGCCTCACTCTCACACCGTCACACTCTCATCCTCAAACTCTCACAATCACACTGTCACCCTCACACTGTCACCCTCACATTCACATCCTGACACACTTACTCTCAAATTCACACCCTCACAATCTCACCATCACACTCTCACCCTCACACTCTCACCCTCAAACTCTCACCCTCACACTCTCACCCTCACACTCTCAACCTCACACTCTCATCCTCAACCTCTCAACCTCAGACTCTCAAACTCAAACTCTCAGCCTCACACTCTCACCCTCACTCTCACACCCTCACACTCACATCCTCAAACTCTCACAATCACACTGTCACCCTCACACTGTCTCCCTCAAACTCTAACCCTCACACTCTCAGCCTCATACTTTCACCCTCATACACTGACCCTCACACTCTCACTCTCACATCTGACCCTCACACTCTCACCCTCAAACTCTCACCCTCACACTATCACCCTCACACTGACTCCCTCAGACTGTCACCCTCACACTATCACCCTCGCACTCTCACCCTCACACTGTCACCCTCACACTCCAACCATCACAAACTCACCCTCACACTCACACCCTCACACTATAACCCTCAAACTCTTACCCTCACACTGACTCCATCACACTGTCACCCTCACATTCACATCCTGACACACTTACTCTCAAATTCACACCTTCACAATCTCACCATCACATTCTCACCCTCAATCTCTCACCCTCACACTCTCACCCTCACACTCTCAACCTCACACTCTCAATTTCAACCTCTCAACCTCAGACTCTCAAACTCAAACTCTCAGCCTCACACTCTCACCCTCAAAATCTCAACCTCACACTCTCACCCTAACACTCTCACCCTCAAACTCTCAACCTCACACTGTCACCCTCACACTCTCAACCTCACACTCTCACCCTGACACTCTCACCCTAACACTCTCACCCTCAAACTCTCAACCTCACACTCTCACCCTCACACTCTCAACCTCACACTCTCACCCTCACACTCTCACCCTCACACTGACTCCCTCACACTGTCACCCTCACTCTCCAACCCTCACACTCTCACCCTCACACTCACACCCTCACACTATAACCCTCACACTCTTACCGTCACACTGACTCCCTCACACTGTCACCCTCACTTTCACATCCTGACACACTTAGTCTCAAATTCACACCCTCGCAATCTCAACATCACATTCTCACCCTCACCCTCTCACCCTCACACTCTCAAACTCACACTCTCACCCTCACACTCTCACCCTCACAGTCTCAACCTCACACTCTCATCTTCAAACTCTCAACCTCAGACTCTCAAACTCAAACTCTCAAAATCACTCTCTCACCCTCAAACTCTCAACCTTACACTCTCACCCTCACACTCTCAACCTCACACTCTCACCCTCAAACTCTCACCCTCACAAATTCACCATCAAACTCTCACCCTCACTCTCTCTGCCTCAAACTCTCAATCTCACACTCTCACCTTCACACTCTCACCCTCACACTCTCACCCTCAAACTCTCACACTCACCCTACACCCTCACACTGTCTCCCTCAAAATCTCACCCTCACACTCTCAGCCTCATACTTTCACCATCATACACTAACCCTCACACTCTCACTCTCACATCTGACCCTCACACTCTCAACTTCACACTCTAACCCTCACACTCTCAACCGCACAACCTCATCCTCACCCTCTCACCCTCACACACTCAAACTCCATCTCTCAGCATCACACTTTCACCCTCAAACTCTCAATCTCACACTCTCACCCTCACACTCTCACCCTCAAACTCTCAATCTCACACTCTCACCCTAACACTCACAACCTCACACTCTCACCCTCACACTCTCACCCTCACACTCTCACCCTCAAACTCTCACACTCACTCTTTCACCCTCACACTGTCACCCTCAAACTCTCAACCTCACACTCTCAGCCTCATTCTTTCACTATCATACACTAACCCTCACACTCTCACTCTCACAGTCTCACCCTCACACTATTAACCGCACAACCTCATCCTCACCCTCTCACTCTCACACACTCAAACTCAAACTCTCAGCATCACACTCTCACCCTCAAACTCTCAACCTCACACTCTCACCCTCACGCTCTCAACCTCACACTCTCATCCTCACCCTCACACTCTCAACCTCAAACTCTCAACCTCAAACTCTCAACCACACACTCTCACCCTCACACTCTCAGCCTCACTCTCACACCGTCACACTCTCATCCTCAAACTCTCACAATCACACTGTCACCCTCACACTGTCACCCTCACATTCACATCCTGACACACTTACTCTCAAATTCACACCCTCACAATCTCACCATCACATTCTCACCCTCACACTCTCACCCTCAAACTCTCACCCTCACACTCTCACCCTCACACTCTCAACCTCACACTCTCAACCTCAACCTCTCAACCTCAGACTCTCAAACTCAAACTCTCAGCCTCACACTCTCACCCTCACTCTCACACCCTCACACTCACATCCTCAAACTCTCACAATCACACTGTCACCCTCACACTGTCTCCCTCAAACTCTAACCCTCACACTCTCAGCCTCATACTTTCACCCTCATACACTGACCCTCACACTCTCACTCTCACATCTGACCCTCACACTCTCACCCTCACACTCTCAACCTCACACTCTCATCCTCAACCTCTCAACCTCAGACTCTCAAACTCAAACTCTCAGCCTCACACTCTCACCCTCACTCTCACACCCTCACACTCACATCCTCAAACTCTCACAATCACACTGTCACCCTCACACTGTCTCCCTCAAACTCTAACCCTCACACTCTCAGCCTCATACTTTCACCCTCATACACTGACCCTCACACTCTCACTCTCACATCTGACCCTCACACTCTCACCCTCAAACTCTCACCCTCACACTATCACCCTCACACTGACTCCCTCAGACTGTCACCCTCACACTATCACCCTCGCACTCTCACCCTCACACTGTCAACCTCACACTCCAACCATCACAAACTCACCCTCACACTCACACCCTCACACTATAACCCTCAAACTCTTACCCTCACACTGACTCCATCACACTGTCACCCTCACATTCACATCCTGACACACTTACTCTCAAATTCACACCCTCACAATCTCACCATCACATTCTCACCCTCAATCTCTCACCCTCACACTCTCACCCTCACACTCTCAACCTCACACTCTCAATTTCAACCTCTCAACCTCAGACTCTCAAACTCAAACTCTCAGCCTCACACTCTCACCCTCAAAATCTCAACCTCACACTCTCACCCTAACACTCTCACCCTCAAACTCTCAACCTCACACTCTCACCCTCACACTCTCAACCTCACACTCTCACCCTGACACTCTCACCCTAACACTCTCACCCTCAAACTCTCAACCTCACACTCTCACCCTCACACTCTCAACCTCACACTCTCACCCTCACACTCTCATCCTCACACTGACTCCCTCACACTGTCACCCTCAAACTATCACCCTCGCACTCTCACCCTCACACTGTCACCCTCACTCTCCAACCCTCACACTCTCACCCTCACACTCACACCCTCACACTATAACCCTCACACTCTTACCGTCACACTGACTCCCTCACACTGTCACCCTCACGTTCACATCCTGACACACTTAGTCTCAAATTCACACCCTCGCAATCTCAACATCACATTCTCACCCTCACCCTCTCACCCTCACACTCTCAAACTCACACTCTCACCCTCACACTCTCACCCTCACACTCTCAACCTCACACTCTCATCTTCAAACTCTCAACCTCAGACTCTCAATCTCAAACTCTCAAAATCACTCTCTCACCCTCAAAATCTCAACCTCACACTCTCACCTAACACTCTCACCCTCAAACTCTCAACCTTACACTCTCACCCTCACACTCTCAACCTCACACTCTCACCGTCACACTCTCACCCTCACACTCTCACCCTCACAATCCATCCCTCACTCTCTCACCTTCAAACTCTCATACTCACACTCTCACACTCAATCTCTCACCCTCACACTCTCACCCTCAATTTCTCAAACTCTCACTCTCACCCTCACACTCTCAACCTCACACTCTCACCCTCACACTCTCACCCTCACACTCTCACCCTCACACTCCATCCCTCACTCTCTCACCTTCAAACTCTCAGCCTCACACTCTCACACTCAATCTCTCACCCTCACACTCTCACCCTCAATTTCTCAAACTCACACTCTCACCCTCACACTCTCAAACTCACACTCTCACCCTCACACTCTCAACCGCACACTCTCATCCTCATCCGCTCACCCTCACATTCTCAACCTCACACTCTCACCCTCACACTCTCACCATCACATTCTCACCCTCACACTCTCACCCTCAAACTCTCACCCTCACACTCTCACCCTCACACTCTCAACCTCACACTCACATCCTCAACCTCTCAACCTCACACTCTCAAACACAAACTCTCAGCCTTACACTCTCACCCTCAAAATCTCAACCTCACACTGTCACCCTCACACTCCAACCCTCAGACTCTCACCCTCACACTCACACCCTCACACTATAACCCTCACACTCTTACCCTCACACTGACTCCCTCACACTGTCACCCTCACTTTCACATCCTGACACACTTACTCTCAAATTCACACCCTCACAATCTCACCATCACATTCTCACCCTCACCCTCTCACCCTCACACTCTCACCCTCACACTCTCATCTTCAAACTCTCAACCTCAGACTCTCAAACTCAAACTCTCAAAATCACTCTCTCACCCTCAAAGTCTCAACCTCACACTCTCACCCTAACACTCTCCCCTCAAACTCTCAACCTTGCACTCTCACCCTCACACTCTCAACCTCACACTCTCACCCTCACACTCTCACCCTCACACTCTCACCCTCACACTCCATCCCTCACTCTCTCACCTTCAAACTCTCAGCCTCACACTCTCACACTCAAACTCTCACCCTCACACTCTCACCCTAAATTTCTCAAACTCACACTCTCACCCTCACACTCTCAACCGCACACTCACATCCTGACCCTCTCACCCTCACATTCTCAACCTCACACTCTCACCCTCACACTCTCACCATCACATTCTCACCCTCACACTCTCACCCTCAAACTCTCACCCTCACACTCTCACCCTCACACTATCAACCTCACACTCTCATCCTCAACCTCTCAACCTCACACTCTCAAACACAAACTCTGAGCCTTACACTCTCACCCTCACACTCTCAACCTCACACTCTCATCCTCAACCTCTCAACCTCACTCTCAAACATAAACTCTCACCCTCACACTCTCACCCTCAAACTCTCAAACTCACACTCTCAACCTAAAACTCTCAACCTCACACTCTCACCCTCACACTGTCGCCCTCACACTCTCACCCTCACACTCTCAACCTCACACTCTCATCCTCAACCTGTCAACCTCAGGCTCTCAAACTCAAACTCTCAGCCTCACACTCTCACCCTCAAAATCTCAACCTCACACTCTCACCCTAACACTCTCAACCGCACACTCTCATCATCACCCTCTCACCCTCGCACTCTCAAACTCAATCTCTCACCCTCACACTCTCACCCTCAAACTCTCAACCTTACACTCTCACCCTCACACTCTCAACCTCACACTCTCACCCTCACACTCTCAACCTCACAATCTCACCCTCACAATCTCACCATCACATTCTCACCCTCACACTCTCACCCTCAAACTCTCACCCTCACACTCTCACCCTCACACTCTCAACCTCACACTCTCATCCTCAACCTCTCAACCTCACACTCTCAAACACAAACTCTCAGCCTTACACTCTCACCCTCAAACTCTCTACCTCACACTCTCACCCTCACACTCTCACCCTCACACTCTCACCCTCAAACTCTCACTCTCACCCTTTCACCCTCACACTGTCTCCCTCAAACTCTCACCCTCACACTCTCAGCCTCATACTTTCACCATCATACACTAACCCTCACACTCTCACTCTCACATCTGACCCTCACACTCTCAACTTCACACTCTCACCCTCACACTCTCAACCGCTCACCCTCATCCTCACCGTCTCACCCTCACACTCTCAAACTCAAACTCTCAGCCTCACAGTCTCACCCTCAAACTCTCAACCTCACACTCTCACCCTCACTCTCTCACCCTCACAATCTCAGCCTCAGACTGTCACACCTATACTCTCATGGTTCCACTCACCCTCAAACTCTCAGCCTCACACTCTCACACTCAAACTCTCACCCTCACACTCTCACACTCAAACTCTCAGCCTCACACTCTCACCCTCAAACTCTCAACCTCGCACTCTCACCCTCACACTCTCAGCCTCACACTCTCACCCTCACTCTCACAACCTCACACTCTCATCCTCAAACACTCACACTCACCCTTTCACCCTCACAATGTCTCCCTCAAACTCTCACCCTCACTCTCTCTGCCTCAAACTCTCAACCTCACACTCTCACCCTCACACTCTCACCCTCAAACTCTCAATCTCACAATCTCACCCTCACACTCACAACCTCACAGTCTCACCTTCACACTCTCACCCTCACACTCTCACCCTCAAACTCTCACACTCACCCTACACCCTCACACTGTCTCCCTCAAACTCTCACCCTCACACTCGCAACCTCATACTTTCACCATCATACACTAACCCTCACACTCTCACTCTCACATCTGACCCTCACACTCTCAACTTCACACTCTAACCCTCACACTCTCAACCGCACAACCTCATCCTCACCGTCTCACCCTCACACACTCAAACTCCATCTCTCAGCATCACACTTTCACCCTCAAACTCTCAACCTCACACTCTCACCCTCACACTCTCACCCTCAAACTCTCAATCTCACACTCTCACCCTCACACTCACAACCTCACACTCTCACCCTCACACTCTCACCCTCACAGTCTCACCCTCAAACTCTCACTCACCCTTTCACCCTCACACTGTCTCCCTCAAACTCGCAACCTCACGCTCTCAGCCTCATACTTTCACCATCATACACTAACCCTCACAGTCTCACTCTCACATCTGACCCTCACACTCTCAACCTCACACTCTCATCCTCACACTCTCACCCTCAAACTCTCAACCTCAATCTCTCAACCTCAAAATCTCAACAGCACACTCTCACCCTCACACTCCCCCCCTTACTCTCACACCCTCACACTCTCATCCTCAAACTCTCAACCTCACACTCTCATCCTCATACTTTCACCCTCATACACTGACCCTCACACTCTCACTCTCACATCTGACCCTCACACTCTCACCCTCACACTCTCACCCTCACAATCCATCCCTCACTCTCTCACCTTCAAACTCTCAGCCTCACACTCTCACACTCAATCTCTCACCCTCACACTCTCACCCTCAATTTCTCAAACTCGCACTCTCACCCTCACACGCTCAACCTCACACTCTCACCCTCACACTCTCACCCTCACACTCTCACCCTCACACTCCATCCCTCACTCTCTCACCTTCAAACTCTCAGCCTCACACTCTCACACTCAATCTCTCACCCTCACACTCTCACCCTCAATTTCTCAAACTCACACTCTCACCCTCACACGCTCAAACTCACACTCTCACCCTCACACTCTCAACCGCACACTCTCATCCTCATCCTCTCACCCTCACATTCTCAACCTCACACTCTCACCCTCACACACTCACCATCACATTCTCACCCTCACACTCTCACCCTCAAACTCTCACCCTCACACTCTCACCCTCACACTCTCAACCTCACACTCACATCCTCAACCTCTCAACCTCACACTCTCAAACACAAACTCTCAGCCTTACACTCTCACCCTCAAACTCTCAACC
Source organism: Carcharodon carcharias (assembly GCF_017639515.1). Taxonomy (NCBI): domain Eukaryota; kingdom Metazoa; phylum Chordata; class Chondrichthyes; order Lamniformes; family Lamnidae; genus Carcharodon; species Carcharodon carcharias. Next base: position 41,857,233 of record NC_054491.1, read on the forward strand.
TCACACTGTCACCCTCATACTCCAACCCTCAGACTCTCACCCTCACACTCACACCCTCACACTATAACCCTCACACTCTTACCCTCACACTGACTCCCTCACACTGTCACCCTCACTTTCACATCCTGACACACTTAGTCTCAAATTCACACCCTCACAATCTCACCATCACATTCTCACCCTCACCCTCTCACCCTCACACTCTCACCCTCACACTCTCACCCTCACACTCTCACCTTCACACTCTCAACCTCACACTCTCATCTTCAAACTCTCAACCTCAGACTCTCAAACTCAAACTCTCAAAATCACTCTCTCACCCTCAAATTCTCAACCTCACACTCTCACCCTAACACTCTCACCTCAAACTCTCAACCTTACACTCTCACCCTCACACTCTCAACCTCACACTCTCACCCTCACACTCTCACCCTCACACTCTCACCCTCACACTCCATCCCTCACTCTCTCACCTTCAAACTCTCAGCCTCACACTGTGACACTCAAACTCTCACCCGCACACTTTCACCCTCAATTTCTCAAACAATCTCACCCTCACACTCTCAACCTCACACTCTCACCCTCACACTCTCAACCGCACACTCTCATCCTGACCCTCTCACCCTCACATTCTCAACCTCACACTCTCACCCTCACACTCTCACCATCACATTCTCACCCTCACACTCTCACCCTCAAACTCTCACCCTCACACTCTCACCCTCACACTATCAACCTCACACTCTCATCCTCAACCTCTCAACCTCACACTCTCAAACACAAACTCTCAGCCTTACACTATCACCCTCACACTCTCACCCTCACACTCTAACCCTCAAACTCTCAAACTCACACTCTCAACCTAAAACTCTCAACCTCACACTCTCACCCTCACACTGTTGCCCTCACACTCTCACCCTCACACTCTCAACCTCACACTCTCATCCTCAACCTGTCAACCTCAGGCTCTCAAACTCAAACTCTCAGCCTCACACTCTCACCCTCAAAATCTCAACCTCACACTCTCACCCTAACACTCTCAACCGCACACTCTCATCATCACCCTCTCACCCTCGCACTCTCAAACTCAATCTCTCACCCTCACACTCTCACCCTCAAACTCTCAACCTTACACTCTCACCCTCACACTCTCAACCTCACACTCTCACCCTCGCACTCTCAACCTCACAATCTCACCCTCACAATCTCACCATCACATTCTCACCCTCACACTCTCACCCTCAAACTCTCACCCTCACACTCTCACCCTCACACTCTCAACCTCACACTCTCATCCTCAACCTCTCAACCTCACACTCTCAAACACAAACTCTCAGCCTTACACTCTCACCCTCAAACTCTCTACCTCACACTCTCACCCTCACACTCTCACCCTCACACTCTCACCCTCAAACTCTCACACTCACCCTTTCACCCTCACACTGTCTCCCTCAAACTCTCACCCTCAAACTCTCAGCCTCATACTTTCACCATCATACACTAACCCTCACACTCTCACTCTCACATCTGTCCCTCACACTCTCAACTTCACACTCTCACCCTCACACTCTCAATCGCTCACCCTCATCCTCACCCTCTCACCCTCACACTCTCAAACTCAAACTCTCAGCCTCACAATCTCACCCTCAAACTCTCAACCTCACACTCTCACCCTCACACTCTCACCCTCACTCTCTCACCCTCACAATCTCAGCCTCAGACTGTCACACTCATACTCTCATGGTTCCACTCACCCTCAAGCTCTCAACCTCACACTCTCACCCTCACACTCTCAACCTCACACTCTCACCCTCACACTCTCAACCTCACACTCTTACACCCAAACACTCACCCTCACACTCTCAGCCTCACACTCACACCCTCACACTCTCACTCTCACATCTGACCCTCACACTCTCACCCTCAAAATATCACCCTCAATTTCTCACCATCACAATCTCAGACTCAGACTTTCACACTCATACTCTAATGGTTCCACTCACCCTCAAAATCTCACCCTCACAATCTCACACTCAAACTCCGACCCTCACACTCCCACCCTCAAACTCTCAACCTCACACTCTCACCCTCACAGTCTCAACCTCACACTCTCACCCTCACACTCTAAACCGCACACTCTCATCCTCACCCTCTCACCCTCACACTCTCAAACTCAAACTCTCAGCCTCACAATCTCACCCTCAAACTCTCAACCTCACACTCTCACCCTCACACTCTCACCCTCACTCTCTCACCCTCACAATCTCAGCCTCAGAATGTCACACCTATACTCTCATGGTTCCACTCACCCTCAAACTCTCAGCCTCACACTCTCACACTCATACTCCCACCCTCAAACTCTCAACCTCACACTCTCACCCTCACACTCTCACCTTCACACTCTCAACCTCACACTCTCATCTTCAAACTCTCAACCTCAGACTCTCAAACTCAAACTCTCAAAATCACTCTCTCACCCTCAAATTCTCAACCTCACACTCTCACCCTAACACTCTCACCTCAAACTCTCAACCTTACACTCTCACCCTCACACTCTCAACCTCACACTCTCACCCTCACACTCTCACCCTCACACTCTCACCCTCACACTCCATCCCTCACTCTCTCACCTTCAAACTCTCAGCCTCACACTGTGACACTCAAACTCTCACCCGCACACTTTCACCCTCAATTTCTCAAACAATCTCACCCTCACACTCTCAACCTCACACTCTCACCCTCACACTCTCAACCGCACACTCTCATCCTGACCCTCTCACCCTCACATTCTCAACCTCACACTCTCACCCTCACACTCTCACCATCACATTCTCACCCTCACACTCTCACCCTCAAACTCGCACCCTCACACTCTCACCCTCACACTATCAACCTCACACTCTCATCCTCAACCTCTCAACCTCACACTCTCAAACACAAACTCTCAGCCTTACACTCTCACCCTCACACTCTCACCCTCACACTCTAACCCTCAAACTCTCAAACTCACACTCTCAACCTAAAACTCTCAACCTCACACTCTCACCCTCACACTGTCGCCCTCACACTCTCACCCTCACACTCTCAACCTCACACTCTCATCCTCAACCTGTCAACCTCAGGCTCTCAAACTCAAACTCTCAGCCTCACACTCTCACCCTCAAAATCTCAACCTCACACTCTCACCCTAACACTCTCAACCGCACACTCTCATCATCACCCTCTCACCCTCGCACTCTCAAACTCAATCTCTCACCCTCACACTCTCACCCTCAAACTCTCAACCTTACACTCTCACCCTCACACTCTCAACCTCACACTCTCACCCTCACACTCTCAACCTCACAATCTCACCCTCACAATCTCACCATCACATTCTCACCCTCACACTCTCACCCACAAACTCTCACCCTCACACTCTCACCCTCACACTCTCAACCTCACACTCTCATCCTCAACCTCTCAACCTCACACTCTCAAACACAAACTCTCAGCCTTACACTCTCACCCTCAAACTCTCTACCTCACACTCTCACCCTCACACTCTCACCCTCACACTCTCACCCTCAAACTCTCACACTCACCCTTTCACCCTCACACTGTCTCCCTCAAATTCTCACCCTCAAACTCTCAGCCTCATACTTTCACCATCATACACTAACCCTCACACTCTCACTCTCACATCTGTCCCTCACACTCTCAACTTCACACTCTCACCCTCACACTCTCAAACTCAAACTCTCAGCCTCACAATCTCACCCTCAAACTCTCAACCTCACACTCTCACCCTCACACTCTCACCCTCACTCTCTCACCCTCACAATCTCAGCCTCAGACTGTCACACTCATACTCTCATGGTTCCACTCACCCTCAAGCTCTCAACCTCACACTCTCACCCTTACACTCTCAACCTCACACTCTCACCCTCACACTCTCAACCTCACACTCTTACACCCAAACACTCACCCTCACACTCTCAGCCTCACACTCACACCCTCACACTCTCACTTTCACATCTGACCCTCACACTCTCGCCCTCAAAATATCACCCTCAATTTCTCACCATCACAATCTCAGACTCAGACTTTCACACTCATACTCTCATGGTTCCACTCACCCTCAAAATCTCACCCTCACAATCTCACACTCAAACTCCGACCCTCACACTCCCACCCTCAAACTCTCAACCTCACACTCTCACCCTCACAGTCTCAACCTCACACTCTCACCCTCACACTCTAAACCGCACACTCTCATCCTCACCCTCTCACCCTCACACTCTCAAAAACAAACTCTCAGCCTCACAATCTCACCCTCAAACTCTCAACCTCACACTCTCACCCTCACACTCTCACCCTCACTCTCTCACCCTCACAATCTCAGCCTCAGAATGTCACACCTATACTCTCATGGTTCCACTCACCCTCAAACTCTCAGCCTCACACTCTCACACTCATACTCCCACCCTCAAACTCTCAACCTCACACTCTCACCCTCACAGTCTCAACCTCACACTCTCACCCTCAAACTCTCAACCTCACACTCTCACCCTCACACTCTCAGCCTCACACTCTCACCCTCACTCTCACAACCTCACACTCTCATCCTCAAACACTCACACTCACCCTTTCACCCTCACAATGTCTCCCTCAAACTCTCACCCTCACTCTCTCTGCCTCAAACTCTCAACCTCACACTCTCACCCTCAAACTCTCAATCTCACACTCTCACCCTCACACTCACAACCTCACAGTCTCACCTTCACACTCTCACCCTCACACTCTCACCCTCAAACTCTCACACTCACCCTACACCCTCACACTGTCTCCCTCAAACTCTCACCCTCACACTCGCAGCCTCATACTTTCACCATCATACACTAACCCTCACACTCTCACTCTCACATCTGACCCTCACACTCTCAACTTCACACTCTAACCCTCACACTCTCAACCGCACAACCTCATCCTCACCGTCTCACCCTCACACACTCAAACTCCATCTCTCAGCATCACACTTTCACCCTCAAACTCTCAACCTCACAATCTCACCCTTACACTCTCACCCTCAAACTCTCAATCTCACACTCTCACCCTCACACTCACAACCTCACACTCTCACCCTCACACTCTCACCCTCACAGTCTCACCCTCAAACTCTCACTCACCCTTTCACCCTCACACTGTCTCCCTCAAACTCTCAACCTCAATCTCTCAACCTCAAACTCTCAATGGCACACTCTCACCCTCACACTCTCACCCTCACTCTCACACCCTCACACTCTCATCCTCAAACTTTCAACCTCACACTCTCAGCCACATACTTTCACCCTCATACACTGACCCTCACACTCTCACATCTGACCCTCGCACTCTCACCCTCACACTCTCACCCTCACTCTCACCCTCACACTGACTCCCTCACACTGTCACCCTCACACTCCAACCCTCACGCTCTCACCCTCACACTCACACCCTCACACTATAACCCTCACACTCTTACCCTCACACTGACTCCCTCACACTGTCACCCTCACATTCACATCCTGACACACTTACTCTCAAATTCACACCCTCACAATCTCAGCATCACATTCTCACCCTCACACTCTCACCCTCAAACTCTCACTCTCACACTCTCACCCTCACACTCTCAACCTCACACTCTCATCCTCAACCTCTCAACCTCAGACTCTCAATCTCACACTCTCAGCCTCACACTCTCACACTCAAAATCTCAACCTCACACTCTCACCCTAACACCCTCACCCTCAAACTCTAAACTTCACACTCTCACCCTCTCACTCTCAGCCTCACACTCTCACCCTCACTCTCACTCCCTCACACTCTCATCCTCAAACTCTCACAATCACACTGTCACCCTCACACTGTCTCCCTCAAACTCTAACCCTCACACTCTCAGCCTCATACTATCACCCTCATACACTGACCCTCACACTCACCCTCACATCTGACCCACACACTCTCACCCTCACAATCTCACCCTCACACTCTCTCCCACACACTGACTCCCTCACACTGTCACCCTCACACTATCACCCTCGCACTCTCACCCTTACACTGTCACCCTCATACTCCAACCCTCACACTCTCACACTCACACTCACACCCTCACACTATAACCCTCACACTCTTACCCTCACACTGACTCCATCACACTGTCACCCTCACATTCACATCCTGACACACTTACTCTCAAATTCACACCCTCTCAATCTCACCATCACATTCTCACCCTCACAATCTCACCCTCAAACTCTCACCCACACACTCTCACCCTCACACTCTCAACCTCACACTCTCAAACTCAAACTCTCAGCCTCACACTCTCACCCTCAAAATCTCAACCTCACACTCTCACCCTAACACTCTCACGCTCAAACTCTCAACCTCACACTCAACCTCACACTCTCAACCTCACACTCTCACCCTCACACTCTCACCCTAACACTCTCACCCTCAAATTCTCAACCTCACACTCTCACCCTCACACTCTCAACCTCACACTCTCACCCTCACACTCTCACACTCACACTGACTCCCTCACACTGTCACCCTCACACTATCACCCTCGCACTCTCACCCTCACACTCTCACCCTCACACTCACACCCTCACACTATAATCCTCACACTCTTACCCTCACACTGACTCCCTCACACTGTCACCCTCACATTCACATCCTGAGACACTTACTCTCAAATTCACACACTCACAATCTCATCATCACATTCTCACCCTCAAATTCTCACCCTCAAACTCTCACCCTCACACTCTCACCCTCACACTCTCAACCTCACACTCTCATCTTCAAACTCTCAACCTCAGACTCTCAAACTCAAACTCTCAAAATCACTCTCTCACACTCAAAATCTCAACCTCACACTCTCACCCTAACACTCTCACCCGCAAACTCTCAACCTTACACTCTCACCCTCACACTCTCAACCTCACACTCTCACCCTCATACTCTTTACCCTCACACTCCATCCCTCACTTTCTCACCTTCAAACTCTCAGCCTCACACTCTCACACTCAATTTCTCAAACTCACACTCTCACCCTCACACTCTCAACCTCACACTCTCACCCTCACACTCTCAACCACACACTCTCATCCTCACAATCTCACCCTCACATTCTCAACCTCAGACTCTCACCCTCACACTCTCACCCTCACACTCCATCACTCACACTCTCACCTTCAAACTCTCACCCTCACACTCTCACCCTCACACTCTCAAACTCACACTCTCACCCTCACACTCTCAACCGCACACTCTCATCCTCACACTCTCACCCTCACACTCATCCCTCACACTCTCACCTTCAAACTGTCAGCCTCACTCTCTCACACTCAATCTCTCACCCTCACACTCTCACACTCAAACTCTCAACCTCACACTCTCACCCTCAGACTCTCAACCTCAAAGTCTCAACCTCACACTCTCATCCTCACCCTCTCACCCGCAGACTCTCAAACTCAAACTCTCAGCCTCACTCTCTCACCCTCAAAATCTCAACCTCACACTCTCACCCTAACACTCTCACCCTCAAACTCTCAACCTCACACTCTCACCCTAACACTCTCACCCTCAAACTCTCAACCTCACACTCTCACCCTCACACTCTCAACCGCACACTCTCATCATCACCCTATCACCCTCACACTTTCAAACTCAAACTCTCAGCCTCATACTCTCACCCTCAAGCTCTCAACCTCACACTCTCACCCTCACACTCTCAACCTCACACTCTCACCCTCACACTCTCAACCTCAAACTCTCAACCTCAAACTCTCAACCGCATACCCTCACCCTCAAACTCTCAAACTCAAACTCTCACCCTCACACTCTCAGCCTCAGACTCACAGCCTCACACTCTCACTCTCACATCTGACCCTCACACTCTCTCCCTCAAACTCTCACCCTCACTCTCTCACCATCACAATCTCAGCCTCAGACTGTCACACTCATACTCTCATGGTTCCACTCAAACTCAAACTCACACACTCTCACTCTCACACTCTCACCCTCAAACTCTCACACTCACATTCTCACCCTCACACTCTCAACCTCACAGTCTCACCCTCACAGTCTCAACCTCACACTCTCACCCTCACACTCTCAGCCGCACACTCTCATCATCACCCTCTCACCCTCACACTCTCAAACTAAAACTCTCAGCCTCACAATCTCAGCCTCACACACTCACCCTCAAACTCTCAACCTCACACTCTCACCCTCACAGTCTCAACTTCACACTCTCACCCTCACACTCTCTAACACACACGCTCATCCTCACCCTCTCACCCACACACACTCAAACTCAAACTCTCAGCATCACACTCTCACCCTCAAAATCTCAACCTCACACTCTCACCCTCACACTCTCAACCTCACACTCTCACCCTCACACTCTCACCCTCACTCTCACACCCTCACACTCTCATCCTCAAACTCTCACAATCACACTGTCACCCTCACACTGTCTCCCTCAAACTCTAACCCTCACACTCTCGGCCTCATACTTTCACCCTCATACACTGACCCTCACACTCTCACTCTCACATCTGACCCTCACACTCTCACCCTCACACTCTCACCCTCACACTCTCACCCTCACAATGACTCCCTCACACTGTCACCCTCACTCTATCACCATCGCACTCTCAAACTCACACTGTCACCCTCACACTCCAACCCTCACGCTCTCACCCTCACACTCTCACCCTCACACTATAGCCCTCACACTCTTACCCTCACACTGGCTCCCTCACACTGTCAACCTCAAATTCACATCCTGACACACTTACTCTCAAATTCACACCCTCACAAACTCACCATCACATTCTCACCCCCACACTCTCACCCTCAAACTCTCACCCTCACATTCTCACCCTCACACTCTCAACCTCACACTCTCATCCTCAACCTCTCAACCTCAGACTCTCAATCTCACACTCTCAGCCTCACACTCTCAACCACACACTCTCATCCTCACAATCTCACCCTCACATTCTCAACCTCACACTCTCACCCTCACACTCTCACCCTCACACTCACAACCTCACACTCTCACCTTCAAACTCTCACCCTCACACTCTCACCCTCACACTCTCAAACTCACACTCTCACCCTCACACTCTCAACCGCACACTCTCATCCTCACACTCTCACCCTCACACTTATCCCTCACAATCTCACCCTCACACTCCATCACTCACACTCTCACCTTCAAACTCTCACCTTCAAACTCTCAGCCTCACACTCTCACACTCAATCTCTCACCCTCACACTCTCACCCTCAATTTCTCAAACTCACACTCTCACCCTCACACTCTCAACCTCACACTCTCACCCTCACACTCTCAACCACACACTCTCATCCTCACAATCTCACCCTCACATTCTCAACCTCACACTCTCACCCTCACACTCTCACCCTCACACTCCATCACTCACACTCTCACCTTCAAACTCTCACCCTCACACTCTCACGCTCACACTCTCAAACTCACACTCTCACCCTCACACTCTCAACCGCACACTCTCATCCTCACACTCTCACCCTCACACTCATCCCTCACACTCTCACCTTCAAACTGTCAGCCTCACTCTCTCACACTCAATCTCTCACCCTCACACTCTCACACTCAAACTCTCAACCTCACACTCTCACCCTCAGACTCTCAACCTCAAAGTCTCAACCTCACACTCTCATCCTCACCCTCTCACCCGCAGACTCTCAAACTCAAACTCTCAGCCTCACACTCTCACCCTCAAAATCTCAACCTCACACTCTCACCCTAACACTCTCACCCTCAAACTCTCAACCTCACACTCTCACCCTAACACTCTCACCCTCAAACTCTCAACCTCACACTCTCACCCTCACACTCTCAACCGCACACTCTCATCATCACCCTATCACCCTCACACTTTCAAACTCAAACTCTCAGCCTCATACTCTCACCCTCAAGCTCTCAACCTCACACTCTCACCCTCACACTCTCAACCTCACACTCTCACCCTCACACTCTCAACCTCAAACTCTCAACCTCAAACTCTCAACCGCATACCCTCACCCTCAAACTCTCAAACTCAAACTCTCACCCTCACACTCTCAGCCTCAGACTCACAGCCTCACACTCTCACTCTCACATCTGACCCTCACACTCTCTCCCTCAAACTCTCACCCTCACTCTCTCACCATCACAATCTCAGCCTCAGACTGTCACACTCATACTCTCATGGTTCCACTCAAACTCAAACTCTCACACTCTCACCCTCACACTCTCACCATCAAACTCTCACACTCACATTCTCACCCTCACACTCTCAACCTCACAGTCTCACCCTCACAGTCTCAACCTCACACTCTCACCCTCACACTCTCAGCCTCACACTCTCATCATCACCCTCTCACCCTCACACTCTCAAACTAAAACTCTCAGCCTCACAATCTCACCCTCACACACTCACCCTCAAACTCTCAACCTCACACTCTCACCCTCATAGTCTCAACTTCACACTCTCACCCTCACACTCTCTAACACACACGCTCATCCTCACCCTCTCACCCACACACACTCAAACTCAAACTCTCAGCATCACACTCTCACCCTCTAAATCTCAACCTCACACTCTCACCCTCACACTCTCAACCTCACACTCTCACCCTCACACTCTCACCCTCACTCTCACACCCTCACACTCTCATCCTCAAACTCTCACAATCACACTGTCACCCTCACACTGTCTCCCTCAAACTCTAACCCTCACACTCTCAGCCTCATACTTTCACCCTCATACACTGACCCTCACACTCTCACTCTCACATCTGACCCTCACACTCTCACCCTCACACTCTCACCCTCACACTCTCACCCTCACACTGACTCCCTCACACTGTCACCCTCACTCTATCACCATCGCACTCTCAAACTCACACTGTCACCCTCACACTCCAACCCTCACGCTCTCACCCTCACACTCTCACCCTCACACTATAGCCCTCACACTCTTACCCTCACACTGGCTCCCTCACACTGTCAACCTCAAATTCACATCCTGACACACTTACTCTCAAATTCACACCCTCACAAACTCACCATCACATTCTCACCCCCACACTCTCACCCTCAAACTCTCACCCTCACATTCTCACCCTCACACTCTCAACCTCACACTCTCATCCTCAACCTCTCAACCTCAGACTCTCAATCTCACACTCTCAGCCTCACACTCTCAACCACACACTCTCATCCTCACAATCTCACCCTCACATTCTCAACCTCACACTCTCACCCTCACACTCTCACCCTCACACTCCATCACTCACACTCTCACCTTCAAACTCTCACCTTCAAACTCTCAGCCTCACACTCTCACACTCAATCTCTCACCCTCACACTCTCACCCTCAATTTCTCAAACTCACACTCTCACCCTCACACTCTCAACCTCACACTCTCACCCTCACACTCTCAACCACACACTCTCATCCTCACAATCTCACCCTCACATTCTCAACCTCACACTCTCACCCTCACACTCTCACCCTCACACTCCATCACTCACACTCTCACCTTCAAACTCTCACCCTCACACTCTCACCCTCACACTCTCAAACTCACACTCTCACCCTCACACTCTCAACCGCACACTCTCATCCTCACACTCTCACCCTCACACTCATCCCTCACACTCTCACCTTCAAACTGTCAGCCTCACTCTCTCACACTCAATCTCTCACCCTCACACTCTCACACTCAAACTCTCAACCTCACACTCTCACCCTCAGACTCTCAACCTCAAAGTCTCAACCTTACACTCTCATCCTCACCCTCTCACCCGCAGACTCTCAAACTCAAACTCTCAGCCTCACTCTCTCACCCTCAAAATCTCAACCTCACACTCTCACCCTAACACTCTCACCTTCAAACTCTCAACCTCACACTCTCACCCTAACACTCTCACCCTCAAACTCTCAACCTCACACTCTCACCCTCACACTCTCAACCGCACACTCTCATCATCACCCTATCACCCTCACACTTTCAAACTCAAACTCTCAGCCTCATACTCTCACCCTCAAGCTCTCAACCTCACACTCTCACCCTCACACTCTCAACCTCACACTCTCACCCTCACACTCTCAACCTCAAACTCTCAACCTCAAACTCTCAACCGCATACCCTCACCCTCAAACTCTCAAACTCAAACTCTCACCCTCACACTCTCAGCCTCAGACTCACAGCCTCACACTCTCACTCTCACATCTGACCCTCACACTCTCTCCCTCAAACTCTCACCCTCACTCTCTCACCATCACAATCTCAGCCTCAGACTGTCACACTCATACTCTCATGGTTCCACTCAAACTCAAACTCACACACTCTCACTCTCACACTCTCACCCTCAAACTCTCACACTCACATTCTCACCCTCACACTCTCAACCTCACAGTCTCACCCTCACAGTCTCAACCTCACACTCTCACCCTCACACTCTCAGCCGCACACTCTCATCATCACCCTATCACCCTCACACTTTCAAACTCAAACTCTCAGCCTCATACTCTCACCCTCAAGCTCTCAACCTCACACTCTCACCCTCACACTCTCAACCTCACACTCTCACCCTCACACTCTCAACCTCAAACTCTCAACCTCAAACTCTCAACCGCATACCCTCACCCTCAAACTCTCAAACTCAAACTCTCACCCTCACACTCTCAGCCTCAGACTCACAGCCTCACACTCTCACTCTCACATCTGACCCTCACACTCTCTCCCTCAAACTCTCACCCTCACTCTCTCACCATCACAATCTCAGCCTCAGACTGTCACACTCATACTCTCATGGTTCCACTCAAACTCAAACTCACACACTCTCACTCTCACACTCTCACCCTCAAACTCTCACACTCACATTCTCACCCTCACACTCTCAACCTCACAGTCTCACCCTCACAGTCTCAACCTCACACTCTCACCCTCACACTCTCAGCCGCACACTCTCATCATCACCCTCTCACCCTCACACTCTCAAACTAAAACTCTCAGCCTCACAATCTCAGCCTCACACACTAACCCTCAAACTCTCAACCTCACACTCTCACCCACACACTCTCACTCTCAAACTCTCCACCTCATACTCTCACCCTCACACTCTCAAACTCAAACTCTCAGCCTCTCACTCTCACCCTCAAACTCTCAACCTCACAATCTCACCCTCACAATCTCACCATCACATTCTCACTCTCACACTCTCACCCTCAAACTCTCACCCTCACACTCTCCCCCTCAAACTGTCTCCCTCACACTCTCACCCTCACACTCTCAACCTCACACTCTCATCCTCAACCTCTCAACCTCCCACTCTCAAACACAAACTCTCAGCCTTACACTCTCACCCTCAAACTCTCAACCTCACACTCTCACCCTCACACTCTCACCCTCAAACTCTCAACCTCACACTCTCAACCTCAAACTCTCAACCTCACACTCTCACCCTCACACTGTCGCCCTCACACTCTCACCCTCACACTATCACCCTCAAACTCTCACCCTCACACTCTCACACTCAAACTCTCAACATCAAAATCTCACCCTCACACTCTCAACCTCACACTCTCAGCCTCACAATATCACGCTCCCCCTCTCACCCACAAACTCTCACCCTCACACTCTCACCCTCAAACTCTCACACTCACCCTGTTACCCTCACACTGTCTCCCTCAAACTCTCACCCTCACACTCTCAGCCTCATACTCTCACCATCATACACTAACCCTCACACTCTCACTCTCACATCTGACCCTTACACTCTCAAACTCAAACTCTCAACCTCACACTCTCACCCTCACAGTCTCAACTTCACACTCTCACCCTCACACTCTCTAACACACACGCTCATCCTCACCCTCTCACCCACACACACTCAAACTCAAACTCTCAGCATCACACTCTCACCCTCAAAATCTCAACCTCACACTCTCACCCTCACACTCTCAACCTCACACTCTCACCCTCACACTCTCACCCTCACTCTCACACCCTCACACTCTCATCCTCAAACTCTCACAATCACACTGTCACCCTCACACTGTCTCCCTCAAACTCTAACCCTCACACTCTCAGCCTCATACTTTCACCCTCATACACTGACCCTCACACTCTCACTCTCACATCTGACCCTCACACTCTCACCCTCACACTCTCACCCTCACACTCTCACCCTCACACTGACTCCCTCACACTGTCACCCTCACTCTATCACCATCGCACTCTCAAACTCACACTGTCACCCTCACACTCCAACCCTCACGCTCTCACCCTCACACTCTCACCCTCACACTATAGCCCTCACACTCTTACCCTCACACTGGCTCCCTCACACTGTCAACCTCAAATTCACATCCTGACACACTTACTCTCAAATTCACACCCTCACAAACTCACCATCACATTCTCACCCCCACACTCTCACCCTCAAACTCTCACCCTCACATTCTCACCCTCACACTCTCAACCTCACACTCTCATCCTCAACCTCTCAACCTCAGACGCTCAAACTCAAACTCTCAGCCTCGCACTCTCACCCTCAAAATCTCAACCACACACTCTCACCCTAACACTCTCACCCTCAAACTCTCAACCTCACACTCTCACCCTCACACTCACAACCTCACACTCTCACCCTCACACTCTCACCCTCACACTCCATCCCTCACACTCTCACCTTCAATCTCTTAGCCTCACACTCTCACACTCAATCTCTCACCCTCACACTCTCATCGTCAAACTCTCACCCTCACACACTCACCCTCACACTCTCAACCTCACACTCTCACTCTCACACTCTCAACCGCACACTCTCATCCTCACCCTATCACCGTCACATTCTCAAACTCAAACTCTCAGCCTCTCACTCTCACCCTCAAACTCTCAACCTCACAATCTCACTCTCACAATCTCAGCATCACATTCTCACACTCACACTCACCCTCAAACTCTCACCCTCACACTCTCAACCTCACACTCTCAACCTCACACTCTCACCCTCAACCTCTCAACCTCACACTCTCAAACACAATCTCTCAGCCTTACACTCTCACCCTCAAACTCTCAACCTCACACTCTCACCCTCACACTCTCACCCTCAAACTCTCAACCTCACACTCTCAACCTCAAATACTCAACCTCACACTCTCACCCTCACACTGTCGCCCTCACACTCTCACCCTCACACTTTCACCCTCAAACTCTCACCCTCACACTCTGACACTCAAACTCTCACCCTCACACTCTCACCCTCAAACTCTCAACCTCACACTCTCACCCTCACATTCTCAACCTCAGACTCTCACCCTCACACTCTCAACCACACACTCTCATCCTCACCCTCTCACCCTCACACTTTCAAACTCAAACTCTCAGCCTCACACTCTCACCCTCAAGCTCTCAACCTCACACTCTCACCCTCACACTCTCAACCTCACACTCTCACCCTCACACTCTCAACCTCAAACTCTCAACCTCAAACTCTCAACCACAAACCCTCACCCTCAAACTCTCAACCTCAAACACTCACCCTCACACTCTCAGCCTCACACTCACACCTTCACACTCTCACCCTCACATTCTCACCCTCACTCTCTCACCCTCACAATCTCAGCTTCAGACTGTCACACTCATACTCTCATGGTTCCACTCACCCTCAAACTCTCACCCTCACACTCTCAACCTCAAACTCTCAACCTCACACTCTCACACTCACAGTCTCAACCTCACACTCTCACCCTCACAGTCTCAACCGCACACTCTCGTCATCACCCTCTCACCCTCACACTCTCAAACTCAAACTCTCAGCCTCACACTCTCACCCTCACTCTCACAACCTCACACTCTCATCCTCAAACTCTCACACTCACCCTATCACCCTCACAATGTCTCCCTCACACTCTCACCCTCACACTCTCAGCCTCAAAACCTCAACCTCACACTCTCACCCTCAAACTCTCACACTCAAACTCTCAACATCACACTCTCATCCTCACACTCTCAACCTCACACTCTCACCCTCACACTCTCAACCTCACACTCTCACCCTCACACTCTCACACTCACACTCCATCCCTCACACTCTCACCTTCAAACTCTCAGCCTCACACTCTCACACTCATTCTCTCACCCTCAAACTCTCACCCTCAAACTCTCAACCTCACACTCTCACCCACAAACTCTCAACCTCACAATCTCACCCTCACAATCTCACCATCACATTCTCACTCTAACACTCTCACCCTCAAACTCTCACCCTCACACTCTCCCCCTCAAACTCTCTCCCTCACACTCTCAACCTCACACTCTCATCCTCAACCTCTCAAACTCACACTCTCAAGCACAAACTCTCAGCCTTACACTCTCACCCTCAAACTCTCAACCTCACACTCCAACCCTCAGACTCTCACCCTCACATTCACACCCTCACACTATAACCATCACACTCTTACCCTCACACTGACTCCCTCACACTGTCACCCTCACATTCACATCCTGACACACTTACTCTCAAATTCACACACTCACAATCTCATCATCACATTCTCACCCTCAAACTCTCACCCTCACACTCTCAACCTCACACTCTCATCCTCAACTTCTCAACCTCAGACTCTCAAACTCAAACTCTCAGCCTCACTCTCTCACCCTCAAAATCTCAACCTCACACTCTCACCCTAACACTCTCACCCGCAAACTCTCAACCTCACCCTCTCACCCTCACACTATCAACCTCACACTCTCACCCTCACACTCTCACCCTCACACTCTCACCCTCACACTCCATCCCTCACACTCTCAACTTCAAACTCTCAGCCTCACTCTCTCACTCTCAATCTCTCACCCTCACACTCGCACCCTCAATTTCTCAACCTCACACTCTCACCCTCACACTCTCAACCGCACACTCTCACCCTCACACTCTCAACCGCACTCTCTCATCCTCACCCTCTCACCCTCACATTCTCAACCTCACACTCTCAACCTCACACTCTCACCCTCACACTCCATCCCTCACACTCTCACCTTCAAACTCTCACCCTCACACTCTCACCCTCACACTCCCAACCTCACACTCTCACCCTCACATTCTCAACCGCACACTCTCAACCTCACACTCTCACCCTCACACTCTCAAACTCAAACTCTCAGCCTCTCAATCTCACCCTCAAACTCTCAAACTCACAATCTCACACTCACAATCTCACCACCACATTCTCACCCTCACACTCTCACCCTCACACTCTCAACCTCACACTCTCATCCTCAACCTCTCAACCTCACACTCTCAAACACAAACTCTCAGCCTTACACTCTCACCCTCAAACTCTCACCCTCACACTCTCACGATCACACTCTCACCCTCAAAATCTCACACTCACCCTTTCACCCTCACACTGCCTCCCTCAAACTCTCACCCTCACACTCTCAGCCTCATACTTTCACCATCATACACTAACCCTCACACTCTCACCCTCACACTCTCCCCCTCAAAATCTCAACCTCACATTCTCACCCTAACACTCTCACCCTCAAACTCTCAACCTCACACTCTCACCCTCGCACTCTCATCCTCACACTGTCGCCCTCACACTCTCACCCTCACACTCTCACCCTCAAACTCTCGCCCTCACACACTCACACTCAAACTCTCACCCTCACACTCTCACCCTCAAACTCTCAACCTCACACTCTCACCCTCACACTCTCAACCGCACACTCTCATCATCACACTCTCACCCTCACACTTTCAAACTCAAACTCTCAGCCTCACACTCTCACCCTCAAGCTCTCAACCTCACACTCTCACCCTCACACTCTCAACCTCACACTCTCACCCTCACACTCTCAACCTCAAATCTCAACCTCAAACTCTCAACCGCAAACCCTCACCCTCAAACTCTCAAACTCAAACTATCACCCTCACACTCTCAACCTCACACTCTCAAGCACAAACTCTCAGCCTTACACTCTCACCTCAAACTCTCAACCTCACACTCCAACCCTCAGACTCTCACCCTCACATTCACACCCTCACACTATAACCATCACACTCTTACCCTCACACTGACTCCCTCACACTGTCACCCTCACATTCACATCCTGACACACTTACTCTCAAATTCACACACTCACAATCTCATCATCACATTCTCACCCTCAAACTCTCACCCTCAAACTCTCAACCTCACACTCTCACCCTCACAATCTCAACCTCACACTCTCATCCTCAACTTCTCAACCTCAGACTCTCAAACTCAAACTCTCAGCCTCACTCTCTCACCCTCAAAATCTCAACCTCACACTCTCACCCTAACACTCTCACCCACAAACTCTCAACCTCACACTCTCACCCTCACACTCTCAACCTCACACTCTCAACCTCACACTCTCACCCTCACACTCTCACCCTCACACTCCATCCCTCACACTCTCACCTTCAAACTCTCAGCCTCACACTCTCACACTCAATCTCTCACCCTCACACTCGCACCCTCAATTTCTCAACCTCACACTCTCACCCTCACACTCTCAACCGCACACTCTCATCCTCACACTCTCAACCGCACACTCTCATCCTCACCCTCTCACCCTTACATTCTCAAACTCACACTCTCAACCTCACACTCTCACCCTCACACTCCATCCCTCACACTCTCACCTTCAAACTCTCACCCTCACACTCTCACCTTCACACTCTCAACCTCACACTCTCACCCTCACACTCTCAAACTCAAACTCTCAGCCTCTCACTCTCACCCTCAAACTCTCAAACTCACAATCTCACCCTCACAATCTCACCATCACATTCTCACCCTCACACTCTCATTCTCAAACTCTCACCCTCACACTCTCACCCTCACACTCTCAACCTCACACTCTCATCCTCAACCTCTCAACGTCACACTCTCAAACACAAACTCTCAGCCTTACACTCTCACCCTCAAACTCTCACCCTCACACTCTCACCCTCACACTCTCACCCTCAAAATCTCAAACTCACCCTTTCACCCTCACACTGTCTCCCTCAAATTCGCACCCTCACACTCTCAGCCTCATACTTTCACCATCATACACTAACCCTCACACTCTCACCCTCACACTCTCACCCTCACACTCTCACCCTCAAAATCTCAACCTCACACTCTCACCCTAACACTCTCACCCTCAAAATCTCAACCTCACACTCTCACCCTCGCACTCTCATCCTCACACTGTCGCCCTCACACTCTCACCCTCACACTCTCACCCTCAAACTCTCACCCTCACACACTCACACTCAAACTCTCACCCTCACACTCTCACCCTCAAACTCTCAACCTCACACTCTCACCCTCGCACTCTCATCCTCACACTGTCGCCCTCACACTCTCACCCTCACACTCTCACCCTCAAACTCTCACCCTCACACACTCACACTCAAACTCTCACCCTCACACTCTCACCCTCACACTCTCACCCTCACACTCCAACCCTCACACTCTCACCTTCAAACTCTCAGCCTCACACTCTCACACTCAATCTCTCACCCTCACACTCGCACCCTCAATTTCTCAACCTCACACTCTCACCCTCACACTCTCAACCGCACACTCTCATCCTCACACTCTCAACCGCACACTCTCATCCTCACCCTCTCACCCTTACATTCTCAACCTCACACTCTCAACCTCACACTCTCACCATCACACTCCATCCCTCACACTCTCACCTTCAAACTCTCACCCTCACACTCTCACCTTCACACTCTCAACCTCACACTCTCACCCTCAGACTCTCAAACTCAAACTCTCAGCCTCTCACTCTCACCCTCAAACTCTCAAACTCACAATCTCACCCTCACAATCTCACCATCACATTCTCACCCTCACACTCTCACCCTCAAACTCTCACCCTCACACTCTCACCCTCACACTCTCAACCTCACACTCTCATCCTCAACCTCTCAACCTCACACTCTCAAACACAAACTCTCAGCCTTACACTCTCACCCTCAAACTCTCACCCTCACACTCTCACCCTCACACTCTCACCCTCAAAATCTCAAACTCACCCTTTCACCCTCACACTGTCTCCCTCAAATTCGCACCCTCACACTCTCAGCCTCATACTTTCACCATCATACACTCACCCTCACACTCTCACCCTCACACTCTCACCCTCACACTCTCACCCTCAAAATCTCAACCTCACACTCTCACCCTAACACTCTCACCCTCAGACTCTCAACCTCACACTCTCACCCTCGCACTCTCATCCTCACACTGTCGCCCTCACACTCTCACCCTCACACTCTCACCCTCAAACTCTCACCCTCACACACTCACACTCAAACTCTCACCCTCACACTCTCAACCTCAAACTCTCAACCTCACACTCTCACCCTCGCACTCTCATCCTCACACTGTCGCCCTCACACTCTCACCCTCACACTCTCACCCTCAAACTCTCACCCTCACACACTCACACTCAAACTCTCACCCTCACACTCTCACCCTCAACCTCTCAACCTCACACTCTCACCCTCACACTCTCAACCGCACACTCTCATCATCACACTCTCACCCTCACACTTTCAAACTCAAACTCTCAGCCTCACACTCTCACCCTCAAGCTCTCAACCTCACACTCTCACCCTCACACTCTCAACCTCACACTCTCACCCTCACACTCTCAACCTCAAACTCTCAACCTCAAACTCTCAACCGCAAACCCTCAGCCTCAAACTCTCAAACTCAAACTATCACCCTCACACTCTCAACCTCACACTCTCAAGCACAAACTCTCAGCCTTACACTCTCACCTCAAACTCTCAACCTCACACTCCAACCCTCAGACTCTCACCCTCACATTCACACCCTCACACTATAACCATCACACTCTTACCCTCACACTGACTCCCTCACACTGTCACCCTCACATTCACATCCTGACACACTTACTCTCAAATTCACACACTCACAATCTCATCATCACATTCTCACCCTCAAACTCTCACCCTCAAACTCTCAACCTCACACTCTCACCCTTACAATCTCAACCTCACACTCTCATCCTCAACTTCTCAACCTCAGACTCTCAAACTCAAACTCTCAGCCTCACTCTCTCACCCTCAAAATCTCAACCTCACACTCTCACCCTAACACTCTCACCCGCAAACTCTCAACCTCACAATCTCACCCTCACACTCTCAACCTCACACTCTCACCCTCACACTCTCACCCTCACACTCTCAACCTCACACTCCATCCCTCACACTCTCACCTTCAAACTCTCAGCCTCACACTCTCACACTCAATCTCTCACCCTCACACTCGCACCCTCAATTTCTCAACCTCACACTCTCACCCTCACACTCTCAACCGCACACTCTCATCCTCACACTCTCAACCGCACACTCTCATCCTCACCCTCTCACCCTTACATTCTCAAACTCACACTCTCAACCTCACACTCTCACCCTCACACTCCATCCCTCACACTCTCACCTTCAAACTCTCACCCTCACACTCTCACCTTCACACTCTCAACCTCACACTCTCACCCTCACACTCTCAACCGCAGACTCTCAACCTCACACTCTCACCCTCACACTCTCAAACTCAAACTCTCAGCCTCTCACTCTCACCCTCAAACTCTCAAACTCATAATCTCACCCTCACAATCTCACCATCACATTCTCACCCTCACACTCTCACCCTCAAACTCTCACCCTCACACTCTCACCCTCACACTCTCAACCTCACACTCTCATCCTCAACCTCTCAACCTCACACTCTCAAACACAAACTCTCAGCCTTACACTCTCACCCTCAAACTCTCACCCTCACACTCTCACCCTCACACTCTCACCCTCAAAATCTCAAACTCACCCTTTCACCCTCACACTGTCTCCCTCAAATTCGCACCCTCACACTCTCAGCCTCATACTTTCACCATCATACACTAACCCTCACACTCTCACCCTCACACTCTCACCCTCACACTCTCACCCTCAAAATCTCAACCTCACACTCTCACCCTAACACTCTCACCCTCAAACTCTCAACCTCACACTCTCACCCTCGCACTCTCATCCTCACACTGTCGCCCTCACACTCTCACCCTCACACTCTCACCCTCAAACTCTCACCCTCACACACTCACACTCAAACTCTCACCCTCACACTCTCACCCTCAAACTCTCAACCTCACACTCTCACCCTCGCACTCTCATCCTCACACTGTCGCCCTCACACTCTCACCCTCACACTCTCACCCTCAAACTCTCACCCTCACACACTCACACTCAAACTCTCACCCTCACACTCTCACCCTCAACCTCTCAACCTCACACTCTCACCCTCACACTCTCAACCGCACACTCTCATCATCACACTCTCACCCTCACACACTCAAACTCCATCTCTCAGCATCACACTTTCACCCTCAAACTCTCAACCTCACAATCTCACCCTTACACTCTCACCCTCAAACTCTCAATCTCACACTCTCACCCTCACACTCACAACCTCACACTCTCACCCTCACACTCTCACCCTCACAGTCTCACCCTCAAACTCTCACTCACCCTTTCACCCTCACACTGTCTCCCTCAAACTCGCAACCTCACGCTCTCAGCCTCATACTTTCACCATCATACACTAACCCTCACAGTCTCACTCTCACATCTGACCCTCACACTCTCAACCTCACACTCTCACCCTCACACTCTCAACCTCACACTCTCATCCTCACACTCTCACCCTCAAACTCTCAACCTCAATCTCTCAACCTCAAACTCTCAATGGCACACTCTCACCCTCACACTCTCACCCTCACTCTCACACCCTCACACTCTCATCCTCAAACTTTCAACCTCACACTCTCAGCCACATACTTTCACCCTCATACACTGACCCTCACACTCTCACATCTGACCCTCGCACTCTCACCCTCACACTCTCACCCTCACTCTCACCCTCACACTGACTCCCTCACACTGTCACCCTCACACTCCAACCCTCACGCTCTCACCCTCACACTCACACCCTCACACTATAACCTTCACACTCTTACCCTCACACTGACTCCCTCACACTGTCACCCTCACATTCACATCCTGACACACTTACTCTCAAATTCACACCCTCACAATCTCAGCATCACATTCTCACCCTCACACTCTCACCCTCAAACTCTCACTCTCACACTCTCACCCTCACACTCTCAACCTCACACTCTCATCCTCAACCTCTCAACCTCAGACTCTCAATCTCACACTCTCAGCCTCACACTCTCACCCTCAAAATCTCAACCTCACACTCTCACCCTAACACCCTCACCCTCAAACTCTAAACTTCACACTCTCACCCTCTCACTCTCAGCCTCACACTCTCACCCTCACTCTCACTCCCTCACACTCTCATCCTCAAACTCTCACAATCACACTGTCACCCTCACACTGTCTCCCTCAAACTCTAACCCTCACACTCTCAGCCTCATACTTTCACCCTCATACACTGACCCTCACACTCACCCTCACATCTGACCCTCACACTCTCACCCTCACATTCTCACCCTCACACTCTCTCCCTCACACTGACTCCCTCACACTGTCACCCTCACACTATCACCCTCGCACTCTCACCCTTACACTGTCACCCTCATACTCCAACCCTCACACTCTCACACTCACACTCACACCCTCACACTATAACCCTCACACTCTTACCCTCACACTGACTCCATCACACTGTCACCCTCACATTCATATCCTGACACACTTACTCTCAAATTCACACCCTCTCAATCTCACCATCACATTCTCACCCTCACAATCTCACCCTCAAACTCTCACCCACACACTCTCACCCTCACACTCTCAACCTCACACTCTCAATTTCAACCTCTCAACCTCAGACTCTCAAACTCAAACTCTCAAAATCACTCTCTCACACTCAAAATCTCAACCTCACACTCTCACCCTAACACTCTCACCCGCAAACTCTCAACCTTACACTCTCACCCTCACACTCTCAACCTCACACTCTCACCCTCACACTCTCACCCTCATACTCTTTACCCTCACACTCCATCCCTCACTTTCTCACCTTCAAACTCTCAGCCTCACACTCTCACACTCAATCTCTCACCCTCACACTCTCACCCTCAATTTCTCAAACTCACACTCTCACCCTCACACTCTCAACCTCACACTCTCACCCTCACACTCTCAACCGCACACTCTCATCCTCACAATCTCACCCTCACATTCTCAACCTCACACTCTCACCCTCACACTCTCACCCTCACACTCCATCACTCACACTCTCACCTTCAAACTCTCACCCTCACACTCTCACCCTCACACTCTCAAACTCACACTCTCACCCTCACACTCTCAACCGCACACTCTCATCCTCACACTCTCACCCTCACACTCATCCCTCACACTCTCACCTTCAAACTGTCAGCCTCACTCTCTCACACTCAATCTCTCACCCTCACACTCTCACACTCAAACTCTCAACCTCACACTCTCACCCTCAGACTCTCAACCTCAAAGTCTCAACCTCACACTCTCATCCTCACCCTCTCACCCGCAGACTCTCAAACTCAAACTCTCAGCCTCACTCTCTCACCCTCAAAATCTCAACCTCACACTCTCACCCTAACACTCTCACCCTCAAACTCTCAACCTCACACTCTCACCCTAACACTCTCACCCTCAAACTCTCAACCTCACACTCTCACCCTCACACTCTCAACCGCACACTCTCATCATCACCCTATCACCCTCACACTTTCAAACTCAAACTCTCAGCCTCATACTCTCACCCTCAAGCTCTCAACCTCACACTCTCACCCTCACACTCTCAACCTCACACTCTCACCCTCACACTCTCAACCTCAAACTCTCAACCTCAAACTCTCAACCGCATACCCTCACCCTCAAACTCTCAAACTCAAACTCTCACCCTCACACTCTCAGCCTCAGACTCACAGCCTCACACTCTCACTCTCACATCTGACCCTCACACTCTCTCCCTCAAACTCTCACCCTCACTCTCTCACCATCACAATCTCAGCCTCAGACTGTCACACTCATACTCTCATGGTTCCACTCAAACTCAAACTCACACACTCTCACTCTCACACTCTCACCCTCAAACTCTCACACTCACATTCTCACCCTCACACTCTCAACCTCACAGTCTCACCCTCACAGTCTCAACCTCACACTCTCACCCTCACACTCTCAGCCGCACACTCTCATCATCACCCTCTCACCCTCACACTCTCAAACTAAAACTCTCAGCCTCACACTCTCAGCCTCACACACTCACCCTCAAACTCTCAACCTCATACTCTCACCCACACACTCTCACTCTCAAACTCTCCACCTCATACTCTCACCCTCACACTCTCAAACTCAAACTCTCAGCCTCTCACTCTCACCCTCAAACTCTCAACCTCACAATCTCACCCTCACAATCTCACCATCACATTCTCACTCTCACACTCTCACCCTCAAACTCTCACCCTCACACTCTCCCCCTCAAACTGTCTCCCTCACACTCTCACCCTCACACTCTCAACCTCACACTCTCATCCTCAACCTCTCAACCTCCCACTCTCAAACACAAACTCTCAGCCTTACACTCTCACCCTCAAACTCTCAACCTCAGACTCTCACCCTCACACTCTCACCCTCAAACTCTCAACCTCACACTCTCAACCTCAAACTCTCAACCTCACACTCTCACCCTCACACTGTCGCACTCACACTCTCACCCTCACACTATCACCCTCAAACTCTCACCCTCACACTCTCACACTCAAACTCTCAACATCAAAATCTCACCCTCACACTCTCAACCTCACACTCTCAGCCTCACAATATCACGCTCCCCCTCTCACCCACAAACTCTCACCCTCACACTCTCACCCTCAAACTCTCACACTCACCCTGTTACCCTCACACTGTCTCCCTCAAACTCTCACCCTCACACTCTCAGCCTCATACTCTCACCATCATACACTAACCCTCACACTCTCACTCTCACATCTGACCCTTACACTCTCAAACTCAAACTCTCAACCTCACACTCTCACCCTCACAGTCTCAACTTCACACTCTCACCCTCACACTCTCTAACACACACGCTCATCCTCACCCTCTCACCCACACACACTCAAACTCAAACTCTCAGCATCACACTCTCACCCTCAAAATCTCAACCTCACACTCTCACCCTCACACTCTCAACCTCACACTCTCAGCCTCACACTCTCACCCTCACACTCTCAACCTCAAACTCTCAACCTCAAACTCTCAACCGCACACCCTCACCCTCACACTCTCACCCTCACTCTCACACCCTCACACTCTCATCCTCAAACTCTCACAATCACACTGTCACCCTCACACTGTCTCCCTCAAACTCTAACCCTCACACTCTCAGCCTCATACTTTCACCCTCATACACTGACCCTCACACTCTCACTCTCACATCTGACCCTCACACTCTCACCCTCACACTCTCACCCTCACACTCTCACCCTCACACTGACTCCCTCACACTGTCACCCTCACTCTATCACCATCGCACTCTCAAACTCACACTGTCACCCTCACACTCCAACCCCCACGCTCTCACCCTCACACTCTCACCCTCACACTATAGCCCTCACACTCTTACCCTCACACTGGCTCCCTCACACTGTCAACCTCAAATTCACATCCTGACACACTTACTCTCAAATTCACACCCTCACAAACTCACCATCACATTCTCACCCCCACACTCTCACCCTCAAACTCTCACCCTCACATTCTCACCCTCACACTCTCAACCTCACACTCTCATCCTCAACCTCTCAACCTCAGACGCTCAAACTCAAACTCTCAGCCTCGCACTCTCACCCTCAAAATCTCAACCACACACTCTCACCCTAACACTCTCACCCTCAAACTCTCAACCTCACACTCTCACCCTCACACTCACAACCTCACACTCTCACCCTCACACTCTCACCCTCACACTCCATCCCTCACACTCTCACCTTCAATCTCTTAGCCTCACACTCTCACACTCAATCTCTCACCCTCACACTCTCATCGTCAAACTCTCAACCTCACACACTCACCCTCACACTCTCAACCTCACACTCTCACTCTCACACTCTCAACCGCACACTCTCATCCTCACCCTATCACCGTCACATTCTCAAACTCAAACTCTCAGCCTCTCACTCTCACCCTCAAACTCTCAACCTCACAATCTCACTCTCACAATCTCAGCATCACATTCTCACACTCACACTCACCCTCAAACTCTCACCCTCACACTCTCAACCTCACACTCTCAACCTCACACTCTCACCCTCAACCTCTCAACCTCACACTCTCAAACACAATCTCTCAGCCTTACACTCTCACCCTCAAACTCTCAACCTCACACTCTCACCCTCACACTCTCACCCTCAAACTCTCAACCTCACACTCTCAACCTCAAATACTCAACCTCACACTCTCACCCTCACACTGTCGCCCTCACACTCTCACCCTCACACACTCACACTCAAACTCTCACCCTCACACTCTCACCCTCACACTCTCACCCTCAAACTCTCGCCCTCACACACTCACACTCAAACTCTCACCCTCACACTCTCACCCTCAAACTCTCAACCTCACACTCTCACCCTCACACTCTCAACCGCACACTCTCATCATCACACTCTCACCCTCACACTTTCAAACTCAAACTCTCAGCCTCACACTCTCACCCTCAAGCTCTCAACCTCACACTCTCACCCTCACACTCTCAACCTCACACTCTCACCCTCACACTCTCAACCTCAAATCTCAACCTCAAACTCTCAACCTCACACTCTCACCCTCACATTCTCAACCTCAGACTCTCACCCTCACACTCTCAACCACACACTCTCATCCTCACCCTCTCACCCTCACACTTTCAAACTCAAACTCTCAGCCTCACACTCTCACCCTCAAGCTCTCAACCTCACACTCTCACCCTCACACTCTCAACCTCACACTCTCACCCTCACACTCTCAACCTCAAAC
The DNA here is from genome assembly GCF_017639515.1 of Carcharodon carcharias. Taxonomy (NCBI): domain Eukaryota; kingdom Metazoa; phylum Chordata; class Chondrichthyes; order Lamniformes; family Lamnidae; genus Carcharodon; species Carcharodon carcharias. The sequence goes on from NC_054491.1 coordinate 41,885,396, forward strand.
TCTCAACCTCAAACTCTCAACCGCAAACCCTCACCCTCAAACTCTCAACCTCAAACACTCACCCTCACACTCTCAGCCTCACACTCACACCCTCACACTCTCACCCTCACATTCTCACCCTCACTCTCTCACCCTCACAATCTCAGCTTCAGACTGTCACACTCATACTCTCATGGTTCCACTAACCCTCAAACTCTCACCCTCACACTCTCAACCTCAAACTCTCAACCTCACACTCTCACACTCACAGTCTCAACCTCACACTCTCACCCTCACAGTCTCAACCGCACACTCTCGTCATCACCCTCTCACCCTCACACTCTCAACCTCAAACTCTCAACCTCACACTCTCACACTCACAGTCTCAACCTCACACTCTCACCCTCACAGTCTCAACCGCACACTCTCGTCATCACCCTCTCACCCTCACACTCTCAAACTCAAACTCTCAGCCTCACACTCTCACCCTCACTCTCACAACCTCACACTCTCATCCTCAAACTCTCACACTCACCCTATCACCCTCACAATGTCTCCCTCACACTCTCACCCTCACACTCTCAGCCTCAAAACCTCAACCTCACACTCTCACCCTCAAACTCTCACACTCAAACTCTCAACATCACACTCTCACCCTCACACTCTCAACCTCACACTCTCACCCTCACACTCTCAACCTCACACTCTCACCCTCACACTCTCACACTCACACTCCATCCCTCACACTCTCACCTTCAAACTCTCAGCCTCACACTCTCACACTCATTCTCTCACCCTCAAACTCTCACCCTCAAACTCTCAACCTCACACTCTCACCCACAAACTCTCAACCTCACAATCTCACCCTCACAATCTCACCATCACATTCTCACTCTCACACTCTCACCCTCAAACTCTCACCCTCACACTCTCCCCCTCAAACTCTCTCCCTCACACTCTCAACCTCACACTCTCATCCTCAACCTCTCAAACTCACACTCTCAAGCACAAACTCTCAGCCTTACACTCTCACCCTCAAACTCTCAACCTCACACTCCAACCCTCAGACTCTCACCCTCACATCCACACCCTCACACTATAACCATCACACTCTTACCCTCACACTGACTCCCTCACACTGTCACCCTCACATTCACATCCTGACACACTTACTCTCAAATTCACACACTCACAATCTCATCATCACATTCTCACCCTCAAACTCTCACCCTCACACTCTCAACCTCACACTCTCATCCTCAACTTCTCAACCTCAGACTCTCAAACTCAAACTCTCAGCCTCACTCTCTCACCCTCAAAATCTCAACCTCACACTCTCACCCTAACACTCTCACCCGCAAACTCTCAACCTCACACTCTCACCCTCACACTATCAACCTCACACTCTCACCCTCACACTCTCACCCTCACACTCTCACCCTCACACTCCATCCCTCACACTCTCAACTTCAAACTCTCAGCCTCACTCTCTCACTCTCAATCTCTCACCCTCACACTCGCACCCTCAATTTCTCAACCTCACACTCTCACCCTCACACTCTCAACCGCACACTCTCACCCTCACACTCTCAACCGCACTCTCTCATCCTCACACTCTCACCCTCACATTCTCAACCTCACACTCTCAACCTCACACTCTCACCCTCACACTCCATCCCTCACACTCTCACCTTCAAACTCTCACCCTCACACTCTCACCCTCACACTCCCAACCTCACACTCTCACCCTCACATTCTCAACCGCACACTCTCAACCTCACACTCTCACCCTCACACTCTCAAACTCAAACTCTCAGCCTCTCAATCTCACCCTCAAACTCTCAAACTCACAATCTCACACTCACAATCTCACCACCACATTCTCACCCTCACACTCTCACCCTCAAACTCTCACCCTCACACTCTCACCCTCACACTCTCAACCTCACACTCTCATCCTCAACCTCTCAACCTCACACTCTCAAACACAAACTCTCAGCCTTACACTCTCACCCTCAAACTCTCACCCTCACACTCTCATGATCACACTCTCACCCTCAAAATCTCACACTCACCCTTTCACCCTCACACTGCCTCCCTCAAACTCTCACCCTCACACTCTCAGCCTCATACTTTCACCATCATACACTAACCCTCACACTCTCACCCTCACACTCTCACCCTCAAAATCTCAACCTCACACTCTCACCCTAACACTCTCACCCTCAAACTCTCAACCTCACACTCTCACCCTCTCACTCTCATCCTCACACTGTCGCCCTCACACTCTCACCCTCACACTCTCACCCTCAAACTCTCGCCCTCACACACTCACACTCAAACTCTCACCCTCACACTCTCACCCTCAAACTCTCAACCTCACACTCTCACCCTCACACTCTCAACCGCACACTCTCATCATCACACTCTCACCCTCACACTTTCAAACTCAAACTCTCAGCCTCACACTCTCACCCTCAAGCTCTCAACCTCACACTCTCACCCTCACACTCTCAACCTCACACTCTCACCCTCACACTCTCAACCTCAAACTCTCAACCTCAAACTCTCAACCGCAAACCCTCACCCTCAAACTCTCAAACTCAAACTATCACCCTCACACTCTCAGCCTCAGACTCACAGCATCACACTCTCACTCTCACATCTGACCCTCACACACTCTCTTTCAAACTCTCACCCTCACTCTCTCACCATCACAATCTCAGCCTCAGACTGTCACACTCATACTCTCATGGTTGCACTCACCCTCAAACTCACACACTCTCACTCTCACACTCACCCTCAAAGTCTCACACTCACACTCTCACCCTCACACTCACAACCTCACAGTCTCACCCTCACAGTCTCAACCTCACACTCTCACCCTCACACTCTCAACCTCAAACTCTCAACCTCAAACTCTCATCCTCAAACTCTCACAATCACACTGTCACCCTCACACTGTCTCCCTCAAACTCTAACCCTCACACTCTAAGCCTCATACTTTCACCCTGATACACTGACCCTCACACTCTCACTCTCACATCTGACCCTCACACTCTCACCCTCACACTCTCACCCTCACACTCTCACCCTCACACTGACTCCCTCACACTGTCACCCTCACTCATTCACCGTCACACTCTCAAACACACACTGTCACCCTCACACTCCAACCCTCACGCTCTCACCCTCACACTCTCACCCTCACACTATAGCCCTCACACTCTTACCCTCACACTGACTCCCTCACACTGTCAACCTCAAATTCACATCCTGACACACTTACTCTCAAATTCACACCCTCACAAACTCACCATCACATTCTCACCCCCACACTCTCATCCTCAAACTCTCACCCTCACACTCTCACCCTCACACTCTCACCCTCAAAATCTCACACTCACCCTTTCACCCTCACACTGCCTCCCTCAAACTCCCTCCCTCACAATCTCAGCCTCATACTTTCACCATCATACACTAATCCTCACACTCTCACACTCACACTCTCACCCTCACACTCTCACCCTCAAAATCTCAACCTCACACTCTCACCCTAACACTCTCACCCTCAAACTCTCAACCTCACACTCTCACCCTCGCACTCTCATCCTCACACTGTCGCCCTCACACTCTCACCCTCACACTCTCACTTTCAAACTCTCACCCTCACACACTCACACTCAAACTCTCACCCTCACACTCACACCCTCAAACTCTCAGCCTCACACTCTCACACTCAATCTCTCACCCTCACACTCGCACCCTCAATTTCTCAACCTCACACTCTCACCCTCACACTCTCAACCGCACACTCTCATCCTCACACTCTCAACCGCACACTCTCATCCTCACCCTCTCACCCTCACATTCTCACTTTCAAACTCTCACCCTCACACTCTCACCCTCAAACTCTCAGCCTCACACTCTCACACTCAATCTCTCACCCTCACACTCTCACCCTCAAAATCTCAACTTCACACTCTCACCCTCACACTCTCAACCGCACACTCTCATCCTCACACTCTCAACCGCACACTCTCATCCACACCCTCTCACCCTCACATTCTCAACCTCACACTCTCAACCTCACACTCTCACCCTCACACTCCATCCCTCACACTCTCACCTTCAAACTCTCACCCTCACACTCTCACCTTCACACTCTCAACCTCACACTCTCACCCTCACATTCTCAACCGCACAATCTCAACCTCACACTCTCACCCTCACACTCTCAAACTCAAACTCTCAGCCTCTCACTCTCACCCTCAAACTCTCAAACTCACAATCTCACCCTCACAATCTCACCATCACATTCTCACCCTCACACTCTCACCCTCAAACTCTCACCCTCACACTCTCACCCTCACACTCTCAACCTCACACTCTCATCCTCAACCTCTCAACCTCACACTGTCAAACACAAACTCTCAGCCTTACAATTTCACCCTCAAACTCTCACCCTCACACTCTCACCCTCACACTCTCACCCTCAAAATCTCACACTCACCCTTTCACCCTCACACTGTCTCCCTCAAATTCGCACCCTCACACTCTCAGCCTCATACTTTCACCATCATACACTAACCCTCACACTCTCACCCTCACACTCTCACCCTCACACTCTCACCCTCAAAATCTCAACCTCACACTCTCACCCTAACACTCTCACCCTCAAACTCTCAACATCACACTCTCACCCTCGCACTCTCATCCTCACACTGTCGCCCTCACACTCTCACCCTCACACTCTCACCCTCAAACTCTCACCCTCACACACTCACACTCAAACTCTCACCCTCACACTCTCACCCTCAAACTCTCAACCTCACACTCTCACCCTCACACTCTCAACCGCACACTCTCATCATCACCCTCTCACCCTCACACTTTCAAACTCAAACTCTCAGCCTCACACTCTCACCCTCAAGCTCTCAACCTCACACTCTCACCCTCACACTCTCAACCTCACACTCTCACCCTCACACTCTCAATTTCAAACTCTCAACCTCAAACTCTCAACCGCAAACCCTCACCCTCAAACTCTCAAACTCAAACTATCACCCTCACACTCTCAGCCTCAGACTCACAGCCTCACACTCTCACTCTCACATCTGACCCTCACACACTCTCTTTCAAACTCTCACCCTCACTCTCTCACCATCACAATCTCAGCCTCAGACTGTCACACTCGTACTCTCATGGTTGCACTCACCCTCAAACTCACACACTCTCACTCTCACACTCACCCTCAAAGTCTCACACTCACACTCTCACCCTCACACTCACAACTTCACAGTCTCACCCTCACAGTCTCAACCTCACACTCTCACCCTCACACTCTCAACCTCAAACTCTCAACCTCAAACTCTCAACCGCACACCCTCACCCTCACACTCTTACCCTCACTCTCACACCCTCACACTCTCATCCTCAAACTCTCACAATCACACTGTCACCCTCACACTGTCTCCCTCAAACTCTAACCCTCACACTCTCAGCCTCATACTTTCACCCTCATACACTGACCCTCACACTCTCACTCTCACATCTGACCCTCAAACTCTCACCCTCACACTCTCACCCTCACACTCTCACCCTCAAAATCTCACACGCACCCTTTCACCCTCACACTGCCTCCCTCAAACTCTCACCCTCACACTCTCAGCCTCATACTTTCACCATCATACACTAACCCTCACACTCTCACCCTCACACTCTCACCCTCAAAATCTCAACCTCACACTCTCACCCTAACACTCTCACCCTCAAACTCTCAACCTCACACTCTCACCCTCGCACTCTCATCCTCACACTGTCGCCCTCACACTCTCACCCTCACACTCTCACCCTCAAACTCTCTCCCTCACACACTCACACTCAAACTCTCACCCTCACACTCTCACCCTCAAACTCTCAACCTCACACTCTCACCCTCACACTCTCAACCGCACACTCTCATCATCACACTCTCACCCTCACACTTTCAAACTCAAACTCTCAGCCTCACACTCTCACCCTCAAGCTCTCAACCTCACACTCTCACCCTCACACTCTCAACCTCACACTCTCACCCTCACACTCTCAACCTCAAACTCTCAACCTCAAACTCTCAACCGCAAACCCTCACCCTCAAACTCTCAAACTCAAACTATCACCCTCACACTCTCAGCCTCAGACTCACAGCATCACACTCTCACTCTCACATCTGACCCTCACACACTCTCTTTCAAACTCTCACCCTCACTCTCTCACCATCACAATCTCAGCCTCAGACTGTCACACTCATACTCTCATGGTTGCACTCACCCTCAAACTCACACACTCTCACTCTCACACTCACCCTCAAAGTCTCACACTCACACTCTCAACCTCAAACTCTCACCCTCACACTCTCAACCTCAAACTCTCAACCTCAAACTCTCAACCGCAAACCCTCACCCTCAAACTCTCAAACTCAAACTATCACCCTCACACTCTCAGCCTCAGACTCACAGCATCACACTCTCACTCTCACATCTGACCCTCACACACTCTCTTTCAAACTCTCACCCTCACTCTCTCACCATCACAATCTCAGCCTCAGACTGTCACACTCATACTCTCATGGTTGCACTCACCCTCAAACTCACACACTCTCACTCTCACACTCACCCTCAAAGTCTCACACTCACACTCTCACCCTCACACTCACAACCTCACAGTCTCACCCTCACAGTCTCAACCTCACACTCTCACCCTCACACTCTCAACCTCAAACTCTCAACCTCAAACTCTCAACCGCACACCCTCACCCTCACACTCTCACCCTCACTCTCACACCCTCACACTCTCATCCTCAAACTCTCACAATCACACTGTCACCCTCACACTGTCTCCCTCAAACTCTAACCCTCACACTCTCAGCCTCATACTTTCACCCTCATACACTGACCCTCACACTCTCACTCTCACATCTGACCCTCACACTCTCACCCTCACACTCTCACCCTCACACTCTCACCCTCACACTGACTCCCTCACACTGTCACCCTCACTCATTCACCCTCACACTCTCAAACACACACTGTCACCCTCACACTCCAACCCTCACGCTCTCACCCTCACACTCTCACCCTCACACTATAGCCCTCACACTCTTACCCTCACACTGACTCCCTCACACTGTCAACCTCAAATTCACATCCTGACACACTTAGTCTCAAATTCACACCCTCACAAACTCACCATCACATTCTCACACCCACACTCTCATCCTCAAACTCTCACCCTCACACTCTCACCCTCACACTCTCACCCTCAAAATCTCACACTCACCCTTTCACCCTCACACTGTCTCCCTCAAACTCTCACCCTCACACTCTCAGCCTCATACTTTCACCATCATACACTAACCCTCACACTCTCACCCTCACACTCTCACCCTCACAGTCTCACCCTCAAAATCTCAACCTCACACTCTCACCCTAACACTCTCACCCTCAAACTCTCAACCTCACACTCTCACCCTCGCACTCTCATCCTCACACTGTCGCCCTCACACTCACCCTCACACTCTCACTTTCAAACTCTCACCCTCACACACTCACACTCAAACTCTCACCCTCACACTCTCACCCTCAAACTCTCAACCTCACACTCTCAACCTCACACTCTCAACCGCACACTCTCATCATCACCCTCTCACCTTCACACTTTCAAACTCAAACTCTCAGCCTCACACTCTCACCCTCAAGCTCTCAACCTCACACTCTCACCCTCACACTCTCAACCTCACACTCTCACCCTAACACTCTCAACCTCAAACTCTCAACCTCAAACTCTCAACCGCAAACCCTCACCCTCAAACTCTCAAACTCAAACTATCACCCTCACACTCTCAACCTCACACTCTCAAGCACAAACTCTCAGCCTCACACTCTCACCCTCAAACTCTCAACCTCACACTACAACCCTCAGACTCTCACCCTCACATTCACACCCTCACACTATAACCTTCACACTCTTACCCTCACACTGACTCCCTCACACTGTCACCCTCACATTCACATCCTGACACACTTACTCTCAAATTCACACACTCACAATCTCATCATCACATTCTCACCCTCAAACTCTCACCCTCAAACTCTCAACCGCACACTCTCATCCTCAACTTCTCAACCTCAGACTGCCAAACTCAAACTCTCAGCCTCACTTTCTCACCCTCAAAATCTCAACCTCACACTCTCACCCTAACACTCTCACCCGCAAACTCACAACCTCACACTCTCACCCTCACACTCTCAACCTCACACTCTCACCCTCACACTCTCACCCTCACACTCCATCCCTCACACTCTCACCTTCAAACTCACAGCCTCACACTCTCACACTCAATCTCTCACCCTCACACTCGCACCCTCAATTTCTCAACCTCACACTCTCACCCTCAGACTCTCAACATCACATGCTCACCCTCACACTCTCACCCGCACACTCTCATCCTGACCCTCTCACCCTCACATTCTCAACCTCACACTCTCAACCTCACACTCTCACCCTCACACTCCATCCCTCACACTCTCACCTTCAAACTCTCACCCTCACACTCTCACCCTCACACTCTCACCCTCACACTCTCACCCTCAAACTCTCACCCTCACACACTCACACTCAAACTCACCCTCACACTCTCACCCTCAAACTCTCAACCTCACACTGTCACCCTCACACTCTCAACCGCACACTCTCATCATCACCCTCTCACCCTCACACTTTCAAACTCAAACTCTCAGCCTCACACTCTCACCCTCAAGCTCTCAACCTCACACTCTCACCCTCACACTCTCAACCTCACACTCTCACACTCACACTCTCAACCTCAAACTCTCAACCTCAAACTCTCAACCGCAAACCCTCACCCTCAAACTCTCAAACTCAAACTATCACCCTCACACTCTCAAGGACAAACTCTCAGCCTTACACTCTCACCTCAAACTCTCAACCTCACACTACAACCCTCAGACTCTCACCCTCACATTCACACCCTCACACTATAACCATCACATTCTTACCCTCACACTGACTCCCTCACACTGTCACCCTCACATTCACATCCTGACACACTTACTCTCAAATGCACACACTCACAATCTCATCATCACATTCTCACCCTCAAACTCTCACCCTCAAACTCTCAACCTCACACTCTCACCCTCACACTCTCAACCTCACACTCTCATCCTCAACTTCTCAACCTCAGACTCTCAAACTCAAACTCTCAGCCTCACTCTCTCACCCTCAAAATCTCAACCTCACACTCTCAACCTCACACTCTCACCCTCACACTCTCACCCTCACACTCTCACCCTCACACTCCATCCCTCACACTCTCACCTTCAAACTCTCAGCCTCACACTCTCACACTCAATCTCTCACCCTCACACTCGCACCCTCAATTTCTCAACCTCACACTCTCACCCTCAATTCTCAACCGCACACTCTCATCCTCACACTCTCAACCTCACACTCTCACCCTCAAACTCTCACCCTCACACTCTCACCCTCACACTCTCACCCTCAAAATCTCACACTCACCCTTTCACCCTCACACTGTCTCCCTCAAATTCGCACCCTCACACTCTCAGCCTCATACTTTCACCATCATACACTAACCCTCACACTCTCACCCTCACACTCTCACCCTCACTCTCTCACCCTCAAAATCTCAACCTCACACTCTCACCCTAACACTCTCACCCTCAAACTCTCAACCTCACACTCTCACCCTCGCACTCTCATCCTCACACTGTCGCCCTCACACTCTCACCCTCACACTTTCAAACTCAAACTCTCAGCCTCACACTCTCACCCTCAAGCTCTCAACCTCACACTCTCACCCTCACACTCTCAACCTCACACTCTCACACTCACACTCTCAACCTCAAACTCTCAACCTCAAACTCTCAACCGCAAACCCTCACCCTCAAACTCTCAAACTCAAACTATCACCCTCACACTCTCAAGGACAAACTCTCAGCCTTACACTCTCACCTCAAACTCTCAACCTCACACTACAACCCTCAGACTCTCACCCTCACATTCACACCCTCACACTATAACCATCACATTCTTACCCTCACACTGACTCCCTCACACTGTCACCCTCACATTCACATCCTGACACACTTACTCTCAAATGCACACACTCACAATCTCATCATCACATTCTCACCCTCAAACTCTCACCCTCAAACTCTCAACCTCACACTCTCACCCTCACACTCTCAACCTCACACTCTCATCCTCAACTTCTCAACCTCAGACTCTCAAACTCAAACTCTCAGCCTCACTCTCTCACCCTCAAAATCTCAACCTCACACTCTCAACCTCACACTCTCACCCTCACACTCTCACCCTCACACTCTCACCCTCACACTCCATCCCTCACACTCTCACCTTCAAACTCTCAGCCTCACACTCTCACACTCAATCTCTCACCCTCACACTCGCACCCTCAATTTCTCAACCTCACACTCTCACCCTCAATTCTCAACCGCACACTCTCATCCTCACACTCTCAACCTCACACTCTCACCCTCAAACTCTCACCCTCACACTCTCACCCTCACACTCTCACCCTCAAAATCTCACACTCACCCTTTCACCCTCACACTGTCTCCCTCAAATTCGCACCCTCACACTCTCAGCCTCATACTTTCACCATCATACACTAACCCTCACACTCTCACCCTCACACTCTCACCCTCACTCTCTCACCCTCAAAATCTCAACCTCACACTCTCACCCTAACACTCTCACCCTCAAACTCTCAACCTCACACTCTCACCCTCGCACTCTCATCCTCACACTGTCGCCCTCACACTCTCACCCTCACACTCTCACTTTCAAACTCTCACCCTCACACACTCACACTCAAACTCTCACCCTCACACTCTCACCCTCAAACTCTCAACCTCACACTCTCACCATCACACTCTCAACCGCATACTCTCATCATCACACTCTCACCCTCACACTTTCAAACTCAAACTCTCAGCCTCACACTCTCACCCTCAAGTTCTCAACCTCACACTCTCAACCTCAAACTCTCAACCTCAATCTCTCAACCGCAAACCCTCACCCTCAAACTCTCAAACTCAAACTATCACCCTCACACTCTAAACCTCACACTCTCAAGCACAAACTCTCAGCCTTACACTCTCAACTCAAACTCTCAACCTCAAACTCTCAACCGCCAACCCTCACCCTCAAACTCTCAAACTCAAACTATCACCCTCACACTCTCAACCTCACACTCTCAAGCACAAACTCTCAGCCTTACACTCTCACCTCAAACTCTCAACCTCACACTCCAACCCTCAGACTCTCACCCTCACATTCACACCCTCACACTATAACCATCACACTCTTACCCTCACACTGACTCCCTCACACTGTCACCCTCACATTCACATCCTGACACACTTACTCTCAAATTCACACACTCACAATCTCATCATCACATTCTCACTCTCAAACTCTCACCCTCAAACTCTCAACCTCACACTCTCACCCTCACACTCTCAACCTCACACTCTCATCCTCAACTTCTCTACCTCAGACTCTCAAACTCAAGCTCTCAGCCTCACTCTCTCACCCTCAAAATCTCAACCTCACACTCTCACCCTAACACTCTCACCCGCAAACTCTCAACCTCACACTCTCACCCTCACACTCCCAACCTCACACTCTCACCCTCACACTCTTACCCTCACATTCTCACCCTCACACTCCATCCCTCACACTCTCACCTTCAAACTCTCAACCTCACATTCTCACACTCAATCTCTCACCCTCACACTCGCACCCTCAATTCTCAACCTCACATTCTCACCCTCACACTCTCAACCGCACACTCTCATCCTCACACTCTCAACCGCACACTCTCATCCTCACCCTCTCACCTTCACATTCTCAACCTCACACTCTCATCCTCACACTCTAACCCTCACACTCCATCCCTCACACTCTCACCTTCAATCTCTCACCCTCACACTCTCACCTTCACACTCTCAACCTCACACTCTCACCCTCACATTCTCAACCGCACACTCTCAACCTCACACTCTCACCCTCACACTCTCAAACTCAAACTCTCAGCCTCTCACTCACACCCTCAAACTCTCAAACTCACAATCTCACTCTCACAATCTCACCATCACATTCTCACCCTCACACTCTCACCCTCAAACTCTCACCCTCACACTCTCACCCTCACACTCTCAACCTCACACTCTCATCCTCAACCTCTCAACCTCACACTCTCAAACACAAACTCTCAGCCTTACACTTTCACCCTCAAACTCTCACCCTCACACTCTCACCCTCACACTCTCACCCTCAAAATCTCACACTTACCCTTTCACCCTCACACTGTCTCCCTCAAATTCGCACCCTCACACTCTCAGCCTCATACTTTCACCATCATACACTAACCCTCACACTCTCACCCTCACACTCTCACCCTCACACTCTCAGCCTCAAAATCTCAACCTCACACTCTCACCCTAACACTCTCACCCTCAAACTCTCAACCTCACACTCTCACCATCGCACTCTCATCCTCACACTGTCGCCCTCACACTCTCACCCTCACACTCTCACCCTCAAACACTCACCCTCACACACTCACACTCAAACTCTCACCCTCACACTCTCACCCTAAAACTCTCAACCTCACACTCTCACCCTCACACTCTCAACCGCACACTCTCATCATCACACTCTCACCCTCACACTTTCAAACTCAAACTCTCAGCCTCACACTCTCACCCTCAAGCTCTCAACCTCACACTCTCACCATCACACTCTCAACCTCACACTCTCACACTCACACTCTCAACCTCCAACTCTCAACCTCAAACTCTCAACCGCAAACCTTCACCCTCAAACTCTCAAACTCAAACTATCACCCTCACACTCTCAACCTCACACTCTCAAGCACAAACTCTCAGCCTTACACTCTCACCTCAAACTCTCAACCTCACACTCCAACCCTCAGACTCTCACCCTCACTTTCACACCCTCACACTATAACCATCACACTCTTACCCTCACACTGACTCCCTCACACTGTCACCCTCACATTCACATCCTGACACACCTACTCTCAAATTCACACACTCACAATCTCATCATCACATTCTCACCCTCAAAATCTCACCTTCAAACTCTCAACCTCACACTCTCACCCTCACACTCTCAACCTCACACTCTTATCCTCAACTTCTCAACCTCAGACTCCCAAACTCAAACTCTCAGCCTCACTCTCTCACCCTCAAAATCTCAACCTCACACTCTCACCCTAACACTCTCACCCGCAAACTCTCAACCTCACACTCTCACCCTCACACTCTCAACCTCACACTCTCACCCTCACACTGTCACCCTCACACTCTCACCCCCACACTCCATCCCTCACACTCTCACCATCAAACTCTCAGCCTCACACACTCACACTCAAACTCTCACCGTCACACTCTCACCCTCAAACTCTCAACCTCACACTCTCACCCTCACACTCTCAACCGCACACTCTCATCATCACACTCTCACCCTCACACTTTCAAACTCATACTCTCAGCCTCACACTCTCACCCTCAAGCTCTCAACCTCACACTCTCACCCTCACACTCTCAACCTCACACTCTCACACTCACACTCTCAACCTCAAACTCTCAACCTCAAACTCTCAACCGCAAACCCTCACCCTCAAACTCTCAAACTCAAACTATCACCCTCACACTCTCAAAATCACACTCTCAAGCACAAACTCTCAGCCTTACACTCTCACCTCAAACTCTCAACCTCACACTCCAACCCTCAGACTCTCACCCTCACATTCACACCCTCACAATATAACCATCACACTCTTACCCTCACACTGACTCCCTCACACTGTCACCCTCACATTCACATCCTGACACACTTACTCTCAAATTCACACACTCACAATCTCATCATCACATTCTCACCCTCAAACTCTCACCCTCAAACTCTCAACCTCACACTCTCACCCTCACACTCTCAACCTCACACTCTCATCCTCAACTTCTCAACCTCAGACTCTCAAACTCAAACTCTCAGCCTCACTCTCTCACCCTCAAAATCTCAACCTCACACTCTCACCCTAACACTCTCACCCGCAAACTCTCAACCTCACACTCTCACCCTCACACTCTCAACCTCACACTCTCACCCTCACACTCTCACCCTCACACTGTCACCCTCACACTCCATCCCTCACACTCTCACCTTCAAACTCTCAGCCTCACACACTCACACTCAATCTCTCACCCTCACACTCGCACCCTCAATTTCTCAACCTCACACTCTCACCCTCACACTCTCACTTTCAAACTCTCACCCTCACACACTCACACTCAAACTCTCACCCTCACACTCTCACCCTCAAACTCTCAACCTCACACTCTCAACCTCACACTCTCAACCGCACACTCTCATCATCACCCTCTCACCCTCACACTTTCAAACTCAAACTCTCAGCCTCACACTCTCACCCTCAAGCTCTCAACCTCACACTCTCACCCTCACACTCTCAACATCACACTCTCACCCTCACACTCTCAACCTCAAACTCTCAACCTCAAACTCTCAACCGCAAACCCTCACCCTCAAACTCTCAAACTCAAACTATCACCCTCACACTCTCAACCTCACACTCTCAAGCACAAACTCTCAGCCTCACACTCTCACCCTCAAACTCTCAACCTCACACTACAACCCTCAGACTCTCACCCTCACATTCACACCCTCACACTATAACCTTCACACTCTTACCCTCACACTGACTCCCTCACACTGTCACCCTCACATTCACATCCTGACACACTTACTCTCAAAATCACACACTCACAATCTCATCATCACATTCTCACCCTCAAACTCTCACACTCAAACTCTCAACCGCACACTCTCATCCTCAACTTCTCCACCTCAGACTCTCAAACTCAAACTCTCAGCCTCACTCTCTCACCCTCAAAATCTCAACCTCACACTCTCACCCTAACACTCTCACCCGCAAACTCTCAACCTCACACTCTCACCCTCACACTCTCAACCTCACACTCTCACCCTCACACTCTCAACCTCACACTCCATCCCTCACACTCTCACCTTCAAACTCTCAGCCTCACACTCTCACACTCAATCTCTCACCCTCACACTCGCACCCTCAATTTCTCAACCTCACACTCTCACCCTCACACTCTCAACATCACACGCTCACCCTCACACTCTCACCCGCACACTCTCATCCTGACCCTCTCACCCTCACATTCTCAACCTCACACTCTCAACCTCACACTCTCACCCTCACACTCCATCCCTCACACTCTCACCTTCAAACTCTCACCCTCACACTCTCACCCTCACACTCTCATCCTCACACTGTCGCCCTCACACTCTCACCCTCACACTCTCACCCTCAAACTCTCACCCTCACACACTCACACTCAAACTCTCACCCTCACACTCTCACCCTCAAACTCTCAACCTCACACTCTCACCCTCACACTCTCAACCGCACACTCTCATCATCACCCTCTCACCCTCACACTTTCAAACTCAAACTCTCAGCCTCACACTCTCACCCTCAAGCTCTCAACCTCACACTCTCACCCTCACACTCTCAACCTCACACTCTCACACTCACACTCTCAACCTCAAACTCTCAACCTCAAACTCTCAACCGCAAACCCTCACCCTCAAACTCTCAAACTCAAACTATCACCCTCACACTCTCAAGGACAAACTCTCAGCCTTACACTCTCACCTCAAGCTCTCAACATCACTCTCCAACCCTCCGACTCTCACCCTCACATTCACACCCTCACACTATAACCATCACATTCTTACCCTCACACTGACTCCCTCACACTGTCACCCTCACATTCACATCCTGACTCACTTACTCTCAAATTCGCACAGTCACAATCTCATCATCACATTCTCACCCTCAAACTCTCACCCTCAAACTCTCAACCTCACACTCTCATCCTCAACTTCTCAACCTCAGACTCTCAAACTCAAACTCTCAGCCTCACTCTCTCACCCTCAAAATCTCAACCTCACACTCTCACCCTAACACTCTCACCCGCAAACTCTCAACCTCACACTCTCACCCTCACACTCTCAACCTCAGACTCTCACCCTCACACTACAACCCTCACACTCTCACCCTCACACTCCATCCCTCACACTCTCACCTTCAAACTCTCAGCCTCACACTCTCACACTCAATCTCTCACCCTCACACTCGCACCCTCAATTTCTCAACCTCACACTCTCACCCTCACACTCTCAACCGCACACTCTCATCCTCACACTCTCAACCGCACAATCTCATCCTCACCCTCTCACCCTCACATTCTCAACCTCACACTCTCAACCTCACACTCTCACCCTCACACTCCATCCCTCACACTCTCACCTTCAATCTCTCACCCTCACACTCTCTCCTTCACACTCTCAACCTCACACTCTCACCCTCACACTCTCAACCTCACACTCTCACCCTCAAACTCTCACCCTCACACTCCATCCCTCACATTCTCACCTTCAAACTCTCAGCCTCACACTCTCACACTCAATCTCTCACCCTCACACTCGCACCCTCAATTTCTCAACCTCACACTCTCACCCTCACACTCTCAACATCACACGCTCACCCTCACACTCTCACCCGCTCACTCTCATCCTGACCCTCTCACCCTCACATTCTCAACCTCACACTCTCAACCTCACACTCTCACCCTCACACTCCATCCCTCACACTCTCACCTTCAAACTCTCACCCTCACACTCTCACCCTCACACTCTCATCCTCACACTGTCACCCTCACAATCTCACCCTCACACTCTCACCCTCAAACTCTCACCCTCACACGCTCACACTCAAACTCTCACCCTCACACTCTCACCCTCAAACTCTCAACCTCACACTCTCACCCTCACACTCTCAACCGCACACTCTCATCATCACCCTCTCACCCTCACACTTTCAAACTCAAACTCTCAGCCTCACACTCTCACCCTCAAGCTCTCAACCTCACACTCTCACCCTCACACTCTCAACCTCACACTCTCACACTCACACTCTCAACCTCAAACTCTCAACCTCAAACTCTCAACCGCAAACCCTCACCCTCAAACTCTCAAACTCAAACTATCACCCTCACACTCTCAAGGACAAACTCTCAGCCTTACACTCTCACCTCAAACTCTCAACCTCACTCTCCAACCCTCAGACTCTCACGCTCACATTCACACCCTCACACTATAACCATCACATTCTTACCCTCACACTGACTCCCTCACACTGTCACCCTCACATTCACATCCTGACACACTTACTCTCAAATTCGCACAGTCACAATCTCATCATCACATTCACACCCTCAAACTCTCACCCTCAAACTCTCAACCTCACACTCTCACCCTCACACTCTCAACCTCACACTCTCATCCTCAACTTCTCAACCTCAGACTCTCAAACTCAAACTCTCAGCCTCACTCTCTCACCCTCAAAATCTCAACCTCACACTCTCAACCTAACACTCTCACCCGCAAACTCTCAACCTCACACTCTCACCCTCACACTCTCAACCTCACACTCTCACCCTCACACTCTCACCCTCACACTCTCACCCTCACACTCCATCCCTCACACTCTCACCTTCAAACTTCAGCCTCACACTCTCACACTCAATCTCTCACCCTCACACTCGCACCCTCAATTTCTCAACCTCACACTCTCACCCTCACACTCTCAACCGCACACTCTCATCCTCACACTCTCAACCGCACACTCTCATCCTCACCCTCTCACCCTCACATTCTCAACCTCACACTCTCAACCTCACACTCTCACCCTCACACTCCATCCCTCACACTCTCACCTTCAATCTCTCACCCTCACACTCTCACCTTCACACTCTCAACCTCACACTCTCACCCTCACATTCTCAACCGCACACTCTCAACCTCACACTCTCACCCTCACACTCTCAAACTCAAACTCTCAGCCTCTCACTCTCACCCTCAAACTCTCAAACTCACAATCTCACCCTCACAATCTCACCATCACATTCTCACCCTCACACTCTCACCCTCAAACTCTCACCCTCACACTCTCACCCTCACACTCTCAACCTCATACTCTCATCCTCAACCTCTCAACCTCACACTCTCAAACACAAACTCTCAGCCTTACACTCTCACCCTCAAACTCTCACCCTCACACTCTCACCCTCACACTCTCACCCTCAAAATCTCACACTCACCCTTCCACCCTCACACTGTCTCCCTCAAATTCGCACCCTCACACTCTCAGCCTCATACTTTCACCATCATACACTAACCCTCACACTCTCACCCTCACACTCTCACCCTCACACTCTCACCCTCAAAATCTCAACCTCACACTCTCACCCTAACACTCTCACCCTCAAACTCTCAACCTCACACTCTCACCCTCGCACTCTCATCCTCACGCTGTCGCCCTCACACTCTCACCCTCACACTCTCACCCTCAAACTCTCACCCTCACACTCTCACCCTCAATCTCTCAACCTCACACTCTCACCCTCACACTCTCAACCGCACACTCTCATCATCACCCTCTCACCCTCACACTTTCAAACTCAAACTCTCAGCCTCACACTCTCACCCTCAAGCTCTCAACCTCACACTCTCACCCTCACACTCTCAACCTCACACTCTCACCCTCACACTCTCAACCTCAAACTCTCAACCTCAAACTCTCAACCGCAAACACTCACCCTCAAACTCTCAAACTCAAACTATCACCCTCACACTCTCAGCCTCAGACTCACAGCATCACACTCTCACTTTCTCATCTGACCCTCACACACTCTCCCTCAAACTCTCACCCTCACTCTCTCACCATCACAATCTCAGCCTCAGACTGTCACACTCATACTCTCATGGTTCCACTCACCCTCAAACTCACACACTCTCACTCTCACACTCACCCTCAAAGTCTCACACCCACACTCTCACCCTCACACTCACAACCTCACAGTCTCACCCTCACAGTCTCAACCTCACACTCTCACCCTCACACTCTCAACCTCAAACTCTCAACCTCAAACTCTCAACCGCACACCCTCACCCTCACACTCTCACCCTCACTCTCACACCCTCACACTCTCATCCTCAAACTCTCACAATCATACTGTCACCCTCACACTGTCTCCCTCAAAATCTAACCCTCACACTCTCAGCCTCATACTTTCACCCTCATACACTGACTCTCACACTCTCACTCTCACATCTGACCCTCACACTCTCACCCTCACACTCTCACCCTCACACTCTCACCCTCACACTGACTCCCTCACACTGTCACCCTCACTCATTCACCCTCACACTCTCAAACACACACTGTCACCCTCACACTCCAACCCTCACGCTCTCACCCTCACACTCTCACCCTCACACTATAGCCCTCACACTCTTACCCTCACACTGACTCCCTCACACTGTCAACCTCAAATTCACATCCTGACACACTTACTCTCAAATTCACACCCTCACAAACTCACCATCACATTCTCACCCCCACACTCTCACCCTCAAACTCTCACCCTCACACTCTCACCCTCACACTCTCACCCTCAAAATCTCACACTCACCCTTTCACCCTCACACTGTCTCCCTCAAACTCTCACCCTCACACTCTCAGACTCATACTTTCACCATCATACACTAACCCTCACACTCTCACCCTCACACTCTCACCCTCACACTCTCACCCTCAAAATCTCACCATCACACTCTCACCCTAACACTCTCACCCTCAAACTCTCAACCTCACACTCTCACCCTCGCACTCTCATCCTCACACTGTCGCCCTCACACTCTCACCCTCACACTCTCACTTTCAAACTCTCACCCTCACACACTCACACTCAAACTCTCACCCTCACACTCTCACCCTCAAACCCTCAACCTCACACTCTCACCCTCACAATCTCAACCGCACACTCTCATCATCACCCTCTCACCCTCACACTTTCAAACTCAAACTCTCAGCCTCACACTCTCACCCTCAAGCTCTCAACCTCACACTCTCACCCTCACACTCTCAACCTCACACTCTCACCCTCACACTCTCAACCTCAAACTCTCAACCACAAACCCTCACCCTCAAACTCTCAAACTCAAACTATCACCCTCACACTCTCAACCTCACACTCTCAAGCACAAACTCTCAGCCTTACACTCTCACCCTCAAACTCTCAACCTCATACTCCAACCCTCAGACTCTCACCCTCACATTCACACCCTCACACTATAACCATCACACTCTTACCCTCACACTGACTCCCTCACACTGTCACCCTCACATTCACATCCTGACACACTTACTCTCAAATTCACTCTCACAATCTCATCATCACATTCTCACCCTCAAACTCTCACCCTCAAAATCTCAACCTCACACTCTCACCCTCACACTCTCACTCTCACATCTGACCCTCACACTCTCACCCTCACACTCTCACCCTCACACTCTCACCCTCACACTGACTCCCTCACACTGTCACCCTCACTCTATCACCCTCGCACTCTCAAACACACACTGTCACCCTCACACTCCAACCCTCATGCTCTCACCCTCACACTCTCACCCTCACACTATAGCCCTCACACTATTACCCTCACACTGACTCCCTCACACTGTCAACCTCAAATTCACATCCTGACACACTTACTCTCAAATTCACACCCTCACAAACTCACCATCACATTCTCACCCCCACACTCTCACCCTCCAACTCTCACCCTCACACTCTCACCCTCACACTCTCAACCTCACACTCTCATCCTCAACCTCTCAACCTCACACTCTCAAACTGAAACTCTCAGCCTCACACTCTCACCCTCAAAATCTCAACCTCACACTCTCACCCTAACACTCTCACCCTCAAACTCTCAACCTCACACTCTCACCCTCACACTCTCACCCTCACACTCTCACCCTCACACTCTCACCCTCACACTCCATCCCTCACACTCTCACCTTCAAACTCTCAGCCTCACACTCTCACACTCAATCTCCCACCCTCACACTCTCACCCTCAAACTCTCAACCTCACACACTCACCCTCACACTCTCAACCTCACACTCTCACCCTCACACTCTCAACCGCACAGTCTCATCCTCACCCTATCACGTCACATTCTCAAACTCAAACTCTCAGCCTCTCACTCTCACCCTCAAACTCTCAACCTCACAATTTGACCCTCACAATCTAACCATCAGATTCTCACACTCACACTCTCACCCTCAAACTCTCACCCTCACACTCTCACCCTGACACTCTCAACTTCACACTCTCACCCTCAACCTCTCAACCTCACACTCTCAAACACAATCTCTCAACCTCACACTCTCACCCTCACACTCTCACCCTCAAACTCTCAACCTCACACTCTCAACCTCAAACACTCAACCTCACACTCTCACACTCACACTGTCGCCCTCACACTCTCACCCTCACACTCTCACCCTCAAACTCTCACCCTCACACTCTGACACTCAAACTCTCACCCTCACACTCTCACCCTCAAACTCTCAACCTCACACTCTCACCCTCACATTCTCAACCTCACACTCTCACCCTCACACTCTCAACCACACACTCTCATCCTCACCCTCTCACCCTCACACTTTCAAACTCAAACTCTCAGCCTCACACTCTCACCCTCAAGCTCTCAACCTCACACTCTCACCCTCACACACTCAACCTCACACTCTCCCCCTCACAATCTCAACCTCAAACTCTCACCCTCAAACTCTCAACCGCAAACCCTCACCCTCAAACTCTCAACCTCAAGCTCTCACCCTCACACTCTCAGCCTCACACTCACACCATCACACTCTCACCCTCACACTCTCACCCTCACTCTCTCACCCTCACAATCTCAGCCTCAGACTGTCACACTCATACTCTCATGGTTCCACTCACCCTCAAACTCTCACCCTCACACTCTCACCCTCAAACTCTCAACCTCACACTCTCACCCTCACAGTCTCAACCTCACACTCTCACCCTCACACTCTCAACCGCACACTCTCATCTTCACCCTCTCACCCTCACACTCTCAAACTCAAACCCTCAGCCTCACACTCTCACCCTCAAACTCTCAACTTCACACTCTCACCCTCAAAGTCTCAGCCTCACACTCGGACCATCACACTCTCACCCTCTTACTCTCACCCTCAAACTCTCACTCTGACAGTCTGACCCTCACACTCTGACCCTCACAATCTCACCCTTACAATCTCACTCTCACACTCTCACCCTCACACACACACTCACACTGTCAACCTCAGACTCTCACCCTGACTCTCACACCCTCACACTCTCATCCTCAAACTCTCACACTCAAACTGTCACCCTCACAGTGTCTCCCTCAAACTCTCACCCTCACACTCTCGGCCTCATACTTTCTCCCTCATACACTAACCCTCACACTCTCATTCTCCAATCTGACCCTTACACTCTCAACCTCAAACTCTCACCCTCACACTCTCACCCTCACAATCTCAGCCTCACATTGTCAAACTCATACTCTCATGGTTCCACTCACCAAAAACTCACACACTCTCACCCTCACACTCACAGCCTCAAACTCTCACAATCACACTCTCACCCTCACACTCTCAACCACACACTCTCATCGTCAACCACTCACCCTCACACTCTCAAACTCAAACTCTCAGCCTCACATTCTCACCCTCAAACTCTCAACCTCACACTCTCACCCTCGCAATCTCAACATCACATTCTCACCCTCACACTGTCACCCTCAAACTCTCACCCTCACACTCTCACCCTCACACTCTAAACCTCACACTCACATCCTCACACTCTCAACCTCACACTCTCATCCTCACACTCTCACCGTCACACTCTCAACCTCAAACTCTCAACCTCAAACTCTCAACCGCACACTCTCACCCTCACACTCTCACCCTCACTCTCACACCCTCACACTCTCATCCTCAAACTCTCACAATCACACTGTCACCCTCACACTGTCTCCCTCAAACTCTAACCCTCACACTCTCGGCCTCATACTTTCACCCTCATACACTTACCATCACACTCTCACTCTCACATCTGACCCTCACACTCTCACCCTCACACTCTCACCCTCACACTCTCACCCTCACACTGACTCCCTCACACTGTCACCCTCACTCTATCACCCTCGCACTCTCAAACTCACACTGTCACCCTCACACTCCAACCCTCACGCTCTCACCCTCACACTCTCACCCTCACACTATAGCCCTCACACTCTTACCCTCACACTGACGCCCTCACACTGTCAACCTCACATTCACATCCTGACACACTTACTCTCAAATTCACTCCCTCACAATCTCACCATCACATTCTCACCCCCACACTCTCACCCTCAAACTCTCACGCTCAAACTCTCAACCTCACACTCTCATCTTCAAACTCTCAACCTCAGACTCTCAAACTCAAACTCTCAAAATCACTCTCTCACCCTCAAAATCTCAACCTCACACTCTCACCCTAACACTCTCACCCTCAAACTCTCAACCTTACACTCTCTCACTCACACTCTCAACCTCACACTCTCACCCTCACACTCTTTACCCTCACACTCCATCCCTCACTCTCTCACCTTCAAACTCTCAGCCTCACACTCTCGCACTCAATCTCACACCCACACACTCTCACCCTCAATTTCTCAAACTCACACTCTCACCCTCACACTCTCAACCTCACACTCTCACCCTCACACTCTCAACCGCACACTCTCATCCTCACAATCTCACCCTCACATTCTCAACCTCAAACTCTCACCCTCACACTCTCACCCTCACACTCCATCCCTCACACTCTCACCTTCAAACTCTCACCCTCACACTCTCACCCTCACTCTCACAACCGCACAATCTCTTCCTCAAAATCTCACACTCACCCTATCAGCCTCACAATGTCTCCCTCAAACTCTCACCCTCACACTCTCAGCATCAAACTCTCAACCTCACACTCTCACCCTCACACTCTCACCCTCAAACTCTCAACATCACACTCTCACCCTCACACTCTCAACCTCACACTCTCACCCTCACACTCTCACCCTCACAATCGCACCCTCCCCCTCTCACCCTCAAAATCTCACACTCACACTCTCACCCTCAAACTCTCACACTCACCCTGTCACCCTCAAACTTTCTCCCTCAAACTCTCACCCTCTCACTCTCAGCCTCATACTTTCACCATCATACACTAACCCTCACATTCTCACATCTGACACTCACACTCTCAAACTCAAACTATCAACCTCACACTCTCACCCTCACACTCTCAACTTCACACTGCAACCTCACACTCTCAACCGCACTGCCTCATCCTCACCCTATCACCCTCACACACTCAAACTAAAACTCTCAGCATCACACTCTCACCCTCAAACTCTCAACCTCACACTCTCACCCTCACACTCTCAACCTCACACTCTCACCCTCACACTCTCACCCTCACAATCGCACCCTCCCCCTCTCACCCTCAAAATCTCACACTCGCACTCTCACCCTCAAACTCTCACACTCACCCTGTCACCCTCAAACTTTCTCCCTCAAACTCTCACCGTCTCACTCTCAGCCTCATACTTTCACCATCATACACTAACCCTCACACTCTCACATCTGACACTCACACTCTCAAACTCAAACTATCAACCTCACACTCTCACCCTCACACTCTCAACTTCACACTGCAACCTCACACTCTCAACCGCACTGCCTCATCCTCACCCTATCACCCTCACACACTCAAACTAAAACTCTCAGCATCACACTCTCACCCTCAAACTCTCAACCTCACACTCTCACCCTCACACTCTCATCCTCACACTCTCACCCTCACACTCTCAACATCACACTCTCACCCTCACACTCTCACCCTCACAGTCTCACCCTCAAACTCTCACCCGCACAGTCTCACACTCAAACTCTCACCCTCACACACTCACCCTCAAATTCTCAACCTCACACTCTCACCCTCACACTCTCAACCTCACACTCTCACCCTCACACTCTCAACCGCACACTCTCCTCCTCACCCTCTCACCCTCACACTCTCAAACTCAAAATCTCAGCCTCACACTCTCACCCTCAAACTCTCAACCTCACAATCTCACCCTCACACTCTCAAACTCACACTCTCATCCTCACACTCACACCCTCACACTCTCAACCTCACACTCTCAACATCAAATTCTCAACCTCACACCCTCAACCTCAAACTCTCAACCTCACACTCTCACCCTCACACCCACAGCCTTACACTCTCACCCTTACTCTCACACCCTCACACTCTCATCCTCAAACTCTCACACTCACCCTGTCACCCTCACACTGTCTCTCTCAAACTCTAACCCTCACACTCGCAGCCTCATACTTTCACCATCATACACAGACACTCACACTCTCACTCTCACATCTGACCCTCACACACTCACCCTCAAACTCTCACCCTCACACTCTCACCCTCCCAAACTCAGCCTCACATTGTCAAACTCATACTCTCATGGTACCACTCACGCTCAAACTCACACACTCTGACCCTCACAGTCTCAACCTCACTCTCAACCTCACACTCTCACCCTCACACTCTCAACCTCAAACTCTCAACATCAAACTCTCAACCGCACACCCTCACCCTCAAACTCTCACCCTCACACTCTCACCCTCACACTCTGACCCTTACATTCTGACCCTCACACTCTCACACTAACACTCTCACCCTCAACCCTCACCCTCAAACTCTCACTCTCACACTCTCACCCACACACTCTTACCCTCACGCTCCTACCCTCACACTCTCACCCTCACACTCTCACCCTCGTTCTCTTACCCTCACACTCTGACCCTCGCACTCTGACCCTCAAACTCTCACGCTCAAAATCTCAGCCTCACACTCGGGCCCTCACAATCTCACCCTCAAACTCTCACCCTCAAACTCTCAATCTGACAGTCTGACCCTCACACTCTGACCCTCACAATCTCACCCTTACAATCTCACTCTCACACTCTCACCCTCACACTTACATACTCACACTGTCACCCTCACACTCTCACCCTCAAATTATCACCCTAACAATGTCACCCTCACATCTCAGGCTCACACTCTCACCCTCGCACTCTCACCCTCACATTCTCACCCTAACAATCTCACCCTGACTCTCTCACCCTCACACTCTTACACTCACACTCTCATCCTAACAATCTGACATTCACTCTCTCACCCTCACACTCTCACCCTAACAATCTCACCCTCAAACTCTCACCCTGACAGTCTGACCATCACCCTCACACCCTCACACTCTCAACCTCACATTCTCACCCTCAAACTCACACCCTGACAGTCTGACCGTCACAGTCTGACCCTCACAATCTCACCCTAACAATCTCACCCTCCAACTCACAACCTCACATGCTGACCCTCACACTCTCACCCTCATTCTCTCACACTCAAACTCTCTCATTGAAAGACTGACCCTCACATTCTGACCCTCACACTCTCGCCCTCACACTCTCACTCTCACACCCTCAACCTCACACTCTCATTCTCACATTCCCACCCTCACACTCTCACCCTCAAATTCTCACCCTCACACTCTCACCCTGACAGTCTGACCCTCACTCTCTGACCCACACACTCTCACCCTCACAATCTCACCCTCACACTCTCTCCCTCACACTGACTGCCGCACATTGTCTCCCTCACACTCACACCCTCACACTCTTAACCTCACACTCTCAGCCTCACACTCTCACCCTCAAACTTCACCCTCACACTCTCACCCTCACACTCTCACCCTCACAGTCTCACCCTCACACTCTCAACCTCAACCTCTCACCCTCACACTCTCACCCTCAGACTTGCAACCTCAGTCTCAACCTCTCAATGTCACCCTCAGACTCTCACCCTCATTCTATGTCCCTCAAAATCACACTACACACTCTCAGCCTCACACTCTCTCCATCAAACTCTCACCCTCACACTCTTACCCTCACACTCTGACCCTCACATTCTGACCCTCACACTCTCACCCTCACACTCTCACCCTCAACACTCACCTCCAAACTCTCACCCTCACACTCTCACCCTCACAGTGTCACCCTCACGCTCCTACCCTCACACTCTCACCCTCACAAACTCACCCTCACACTCTCACCCACAACACTCATGCTCAAACTCTCACCCTCGCACTCTCACCCTCACACTGTCACACTCACGCTCCTAACCTCACAACCTCACCCTCAAATTCTCACCCTCGCACTCTCACCCTCACACTGTCACACTCACGCTCCTAACCTCACACCCTCACCCTCAAACTCTCAAACTGGTTCTCTTACCATCGCACTCTGACCCTCGCACTCTCACCCTCAAAGTCTCAGCCTCACACTCGGACCATCACACTCTCACCCTCTTACTCTCACCCTCAAACTCTCACTCTGACAGTCTGACCCTCACACTCTGACCCTCACAATCTCACCCTTACAATCTCACTCTCACACTCTCACCCTCACACACACACTCACACTGTCAACCTCAGACTCTCACCCTGACTCTCACACCCTCACACTCTCATCCTCAAACTCTCACACTCAAACTGTCACCCTCACAGTGTCTCCCTCAAACTCTCACCCTCACACTCTTGGCCTCATACTTTCTCCCTCATACACTAACCCTCACACTCTCATTCTCCAATCTGACCCTTACACTCTCAACCTCAAACTCTCACCCTCACACTCTCACCCTCACAATCTCAGCCTCACATTGTCAAACTCATACTCTCATGGTTCCACTCACCAAAAACTCACACACTCTCACCCTCACACTCACAGCCTCAAACTCTCACAATCACACTCTCACCCTCACACTCTCAACCACACACTCTCATCGTCAACCACTCACCCTCACACTCTCAAACTCAAACTCTCAGCCTCACATTCTCACCCTCAAACTCTCAACCTCACACTCTCACCCTCGCAATCTCAACATCACATTCTCACCCTCACACTGTCACCCTCAAACTCTCACCCTCACACTCTCACCCTCACACTCTAAACCTCACACTCACATCCTCACACTCTCAACCTCACACTCTCATCCTCACACTCTCACCGTCACACTCTCAACCTCAAACTCTCAACCTCAAACTCTCAACCGCACACTCTCACCCTCACACTCTCACCCTCACTCTCACACCCTCACACTCTCATCCTCAAACTCTCACAATCACACTGTCACCCTCACACTGTCTCCCTCAAACTCTAACCCTCACACTCTCGGCCTCATACTTTCACCCTCATACACTTACCATCACACTCTCACTCTCACATCTGACCCTCACACTCTCACCCTCACACTCTCACCCTCACACTCTCACCCTCACACTGACTCCCTCACACTGTCACCCTCACTCTATCACCCTCGCACTCTCAAACTCACACTGTCACCCTCACACTCCAACCCTCACGCTCTCACCCTCACACTCTCACCCTCACACTATAGCCCTCACACTCTTACCCTCACACTGACGCCCTCACACTGTCAACCTCACATTCACATCCTGACACACTTACTCTCAAATTCACTCCCTCACAATCTCACCATCACATTCTCACCCCCACACTCTCACCCTCAAACTCTCACGCTCAAACTCTCAACCTCACACTCTCATCTTCAAACTCTCAACCTCAGACTCTCAAACTCAAACTCTCAAAATCACTCTCTCACCCTCAAAATCTCAACCTCACACTCTCACCCTAACACTCTCACCCTCAAACTCTCAACCTTACACTCTCTCACTCACACTCTCAACCTCACACTCTCACCCTCACACTCTTTACCCTCACACTCCATCCCTCACTCTCTCACCTTCAAACTCTCAGCCTCACACTCTCGCACTCAATCTCACACCCACACACTCTCACCCTCAATTTCTCAAACTCACACTCTCACCCTCACACTCTCAACCTCACACTCTCACCCTCACACTCTCAACCGCACACTCTCATCCTCACAATCTCACCCTCACATTCTCAACCTCAAACTCTCACCCTCACACTCTCACCCTCACACTCCATCCCTCACACTCTCACCTTCAAACTCTCACCCTCACACTCTCACCCTCACACTCTCAACCTCACTCTCTCACCCTCACACTCTCAACCGCACACTCTCATCCTCACACTCTCAAACTCAAACTCTCAGCCTCTCACTCTCACCCTCAAACTCTCAACCTCACAATCTCACCCTCACACTCTCACCCTCACACTCTCACCCTCACACTCTCACCCTCACACTCTCAACCTCACACTCTCATCCTCAACCTCTCAACCTCACACTCTCAAGCACAAACTCTCAGCCTTACACTATCACCCTCAAACTCTCAACCTCACACTGTCACCGTCACATTCACATCCTGACACACTTACTCTCAAATTCAAACCCTCACAATCTCACCATCACATTCTCACCCTCAAACTCCCACCCTCACAGTCTCAACCTCACACTCTCATCCTCAACCTCTCGACCTCAGACTCTCAAACGCAAACTCTCAGCCTCACACTCTCACCCTCAAAATCTCAACCTCACACTCTCACCCTAACACTCTCACCCTCAAACTCTAAACCTCACACTCTCACCCTCACATTCTCAAACTCACACTCTCACCCTCACACTCTCACCCTCACACTCCATCCCTCACACTCTCACCTTCAAACTCTCACCCTCACACCCTCAACCTCACACGCTCAACCGCACACTCTCATCCTCACACTCTCAAACTCAAACACTTAGCCTCTCACTCTCAGCCTCACACTCTCACCCTCACTCACACAACCTCACACTCTCATCCTCAAACTCTCACACTCACCCAATCACCCTCACAATGTCTCCCTCAAACTCTCACCCTCACACTCTCAGCCTCAAACTCTCAGCCTCACACTCTCACCCTCACACTCTCACCCTCACACTCTCAAACTCACAGTCTCACCCTCACACTCTCACCCTCACAATATCACCCTCCCCCTCTCACCCTCAAACTCTCACTCTTACACTCTCACCCTCAAACTCTCACACTCACCCTGTCACCCTCACACTGTCTCCCTCAAACTCTCACCCTCACACTCTCAGCCTCATACTTTCACCATCATGCACTAACCCTCACTCTCTCACTCTCACATCTGACCCTCACACTCTCAAACTCAAATTCTCACCCTCACACTCTGACCCTCACACTCTCAACCTCACACTCTCAATTTCAACCTCTCAACCTCAGACTCTCAAACTCAAACTCTCAGCCTCACACTCTCACCCTCAAAATCTCAACCTCACACTCTCACCCTAACACTCTCACCCTCAAACTCTAAACCTCACACTCACCCTCACACTCTCAACCTCACACTCTCACCCTCACACTCTCACCCTAACACTCTCACACTCAAATTCTCAACCTCACACTCTCACCCTCACACTCTCAACCTCACACTCTCACCCTCACACTCTCAACCTCACACTGACTCCCTCACACTGTCACCCTCACACTATCAGCCTCGCACTCTCACACTCACACTCTCACCTTCACACTCACACCCTCACACTATAATCCTCACACTCTTACCCTCACACTGACTCCCTCACACTGTCACCCTCACATTCACATCCTGAGACACTTACTCTCAAATTCACACCCTCACAATCTCATCATCACATTCTCACCCTCAAATTCTCACCCTCACACTCTCACCCTCACACTCTCAACCTCACACTCTCATCTTCAAACTCTCAACCTCAGACTCTCAAACTCAAACTCTCAAAATCACTCTCTCACCCTCAAAATCTCAACCTCACACTGTCACCCTAACACTCTCACCCTCAAACTCTCAACCTTACACTCTCACCGTCACACTCTCAACCTCACACTCTCACCCTCACACTATCACCCTCACATCTTAACCCTCACACTCCATCCCTCACTCTCTCACCTTCAAACTCTCAGCCTCACACTCTCGCACTCAATCTCACACCCACACACTCTCACCCTCAATTTCTCAAACTCACACTCTCACCCTCACACTCTCAACCTCACACTCTCACCCTCACACTCTCAAACGCACACTCTCATCCTCACAATCTCACCCTCACATTCTCAACCTCAAACTCTCACCCTCACACTCTCACCCTCACACTCCATCCCTCACACTCTCACCTTCAAACTCTCACCCTCAGACTCTCACCCTCACACTCTCAACCTCACACTCTCACCCTCACACTCTCAACCGCACATTCTCATCCTCACACTCTCAAACTCAAACTCTCAGCCTCTCACTCTCACCCTCAAACTCTCAACCTCACAATCTCACCCTCACACTCTCACCCTCACACTCTCACCCTCACACTCTCACCCTCACACTCTCAACCTCACACTCTCATCCTCAACCTCTCAACCTCACACTCTCAAGCACAAACTCTCAGCCTTACACTATCACCCTCAAACTCTCAACCTCACACTGTCACCGTCACATTCACATCCTGACACACTTACTCTCAAATTCAAACCCTCACAATCTCACCATCACATTCTCACCCTCACACTCCCACCCTCACAGTCTCAACCTCACACTCTCATCCTCAACCTCTCAACCTCAGACTCTCAAACTCAAACTCTCAGCCTCACACTCTCACCCTCAAAATCTCAACCTCACACTCTCACCCTCAAACTCTAAACCTCACACTCTCACCCTCACACTCTCAACCTCACACTCTCACCCTCACACTCTCACCCTCACACTCATCCCTCACACTCTCACCTTCAAACTCTCAGCCTCACACTCTCACACTCAATCTCTCACCCTCACACTCTCACCCTCAAACTCTCAACCTCACACTCTCACCCTCAGACTCTCAACCTCACACTCTCAACCTCACACTCTCATCCTCACCCTCTCAACCTCAGACTCTCAAACTCAAACTCTCAGCCTCACTCTCTCACCCTCAAAATCTCAACCTCACACTCTCACCCTAACACTCTCACCCTCAAACTCTCAACCTTACACTCTCACCCTCACACTCTCAACCTCACACTCTCACCCTCACACTCTCACCCTCACACTCTCACCCTCACACTCCATCCCTCACTCTCTCACTTTCAAACTCTCAGCCTCACACTCTCACACTCAATCTCTCACCCTCACACTCTTCCCTCAATTTCTCAAACTCACACTCTCACCCTCACACTCTCAACCTCACACTCTCACCCTCACACTCTCAACCGGACACTCTCATCCTCACCCTCTCACCCTCACATTCTCAAACTCACACTCTCACCCTCACACTCTCACCCTCACACTCCATCCCTCACACTCTCACCTTCAAACTCTCACCCACACACCCTCAACCTCACACTCTCAACCGCACACTCTCATCCTCACACTCTCAAACTCAAACTCTCAGCCTCACACTCTCACCCTCACACTCTCACCCTCACACTCTCAACCTCACAGTCTCACCCTCACACTCTCACCCTCACAATATCACCCTCCCCCTCTCACCCTCAAACTCTCACTCTCACACTCTCACCCCCAACCCCCACACTCACCCTGTCACCCTCACACTGTCTCCCTCAAACTCTGACCCTCACACTCTCAGCCTCATACTTTCACCATCATGCACTAACCCTCACGCTCTCACTCTCACATCTGACCCTCACACTCTCAAACTCAAACTCTCAACCTCACACTCTCACCCTCACACACTCAAACTCCAACTCTCAGCATCACACTCACACCCTCAAACTCTCAACCTCACACTCTCACCCACACACTCTCAACCTCACACTCTCATCCTCACACTCTCACCCTCACACTCTCAACCTCAAACTCTCAACCCCAAACTCTCAACCGCACACCCTCACCCTCACACTCTCACCCTCACTCTCACACCCTCACACTATCATCCTCAAACTCTCACAATCACACTGTCACCCTCACACTGTCGCCCTCAAACTCTAACCCTCACACTCTCAGTCTCATACTTTCACCCTCATATACTGACCCTCACACTCTCACTCTCACATCTGACCCTCACACTCTCACCCTCAAACTCTAACCCTCACACTCTCACCCTCACACTGACTCCCTCACACTGTCACCCTCACACTATCACCCTCGCATTCTCACCCTCAGACTGTCACCCTCACACCCCAACCCTCAGACTCTCAGCCTCACATTCACACCTTCACACTATAACCATCACACTCTTACCCTCACACTGATTCCCTCACACTGTCACCCTTACATTCACATCCTGACACACTTACTCTCAAATTCACACCCTCACAATCTCATCATCACATTCTCACCCTCAAACTCTCACCCTCAAACTCTCACCCTCACACTCTCACCCTCACACTCTCAACCTCACACTCTCATCTTCAACTTCTCAACCTCAGACTCTCAAATTCAAACTCTCAGCCTCACTCTCTCACCCTCAAAATCTCAACCTCACACTCTCACCCTAACACTCTCACCCGCAAACTCTCAACCTCACACTCTCACCCTCACACTCTCAACCTCACACTCTCACCCTCACACTCTCACCCTCACACTCTCACCCTCACACTCCATCCCTCACATTATCACCTTCACACTCTCAGCCTCACACTCTCACACTCAATCTCTCACCCTCACACTCTCACCCTCAATTTCTCAACCTCACACTCTCACCCTCACACTCTCACCTTCAAACTCTCACCCTCACACTCTCACCCTCACACTCTCAACCTTACACTCTCACCCTCACATTCTCAACCACACACTCTCAACCTCAAACTCTCGCCCTCACACTCTCAAACTCAAACTCTCTGCCTCTCACTCTCACCCTCAAAATCTCAACCTCACAATCTCACCATCACAATCTCACCATCACATTCTCACCCTCACACTCTCACCCTCAAACTCTCACCCTCACACTCTCACCCTCACACTCTCAACCTCACACTCTCATCCTCAACCTCTCAACCTCACACTCTCAAACACAAACTCTCAGCCTTACAATCTCACCCTCAAACTCTCACCCTCACACTCTCACCCTCACACTCTCA
Organism: Carcharodon carcharias; assembly: GCF_017639515.1. Taxonomy (NCBI): domain Eukaryota; kingdom Metazoa; phylum Chordata; class Chondrichthyes; order Lamniformes; family Lamnidae; genus Carcharodon; species Carcharodon carcharias. The sequence goes on from NC_054491.1 coordinate 41,919,635, forward strand.
CCCTCAAAATCTCACACTCACCCTTTCACCCTCACACTGTCTCCCTCAAATTCGCACCCTCACACTCTCAGCCTCATACTTTCACCATCATACACTAACCCTCACACTCTCACCCTCACACTCTCACCCTCACACTCTCACCCTCAAAATCTCAACCTCACACTCTCACCCTCACACTCTCAACCTCACACTCTCATCCTCACACTCTCACCCTCACACTCTCAACCTCAAACTCTCAACCTCAAACTCTCAACCGCACACCCTCACCCTCACACTCTCACCCTCACTCTCACACCCTCACACTCTCATCCTCAACATCTCACAATCACACTGTCACCCTCACACTGTCTCCCTCAAACTCTAACCCTCACACTCTCAGCCTCATACTTTCACCCTCATACACTGACCCTCAAACTCTCACTCTCACATCTGACCCTCACACTCTCACCCTCACACTCTCACCCTCACACTCTCACCCTCACACTGACTCCCTCACACTGTCACCCTCACTCTATCACCCTCGCACTCTCAAACTCACACTGTCACCCTCACACTCCAACCCTCACGCTCTCACCCTCACACTCTCACCGTCACACTATAGCCCTCACACTCTTACCCTCACACTGACTCCCTCACACTGTCAACCTCAAATTCACATCCTGACACACTTACTCTCAAATTCACACCCTCACAAACTCACCATCACATTCTCACCCCCACACTCTCACCCTCAAACTCTCACCCTCACACTCTCACCCTCACACTCTCAACCTCACACTCTCATCCTCAACCTCTCAACCTCAGACTCTCAAACTCAAACTCTCAGCCTCACTCTCTCACCCTCAAAATCTCAACCTCACACTCTCACCCTAACACTCTCACCCTCAAACTCTCAACCTCACACTCTCACCCTCACACTCTCACCCTCACACTCCATCCCTAACACTCTCACCTTCAAACTCTCAGCCTCACACTCTCACACTCAATCTCTCACCCTCACACTCTCACCCTCAAACTCTCAACCTCACACACTCACCCTCACACTCTCAACCTCACACTCTCACCCTCACACTCTCAACCGCACACTCTCATCCTCACCCTATCACCGTCACATTCTCAATCTCAAACTCTCAGCCTCTCACTCTCACCCTCAAACTCTCAACCTCACAATCTCACCCTCACAATCTCACCATCACATTCTCACACTCACACTCTCACCCTCAATCTCTCAACCTCACACTCTCACCCTGACACTCTCAACCTCACACTCTCACCCTCAACCTCTCAACCTCACACTCTCAAACACATTCTCTCAGCCTTACACTCTCACCCTCAAACTCTCAACCTCACACTCTCACCCTCACACTCTCACCCTCAAACTCTCAACCTCACACTCTCAACCTCAAACACTCAACCTCACACTCTCACCCTCACACTGTCACCCTCACACTCTCACCCTCACACTCTCACCCTCAAACTCTCAACCTCACACTCTCACCCTCACATTCTCAACCTCAGACTCTCACCCTCACACTCTCAACCACACACTCTCATCCTCACCCTCTCACCCTCACACTTTCAAACTCAATCTCTCAGACTCACACTCTCACCCTCAAGCTCTCAACCTCACACTCTCACCCTCACACTCTCAACCTCACACTCTCACCCTCACACTCTCAACCTCAATATCTCAACCTCAAACTCTCAACCGCAAACCCTCACCCTCAAACTCTCAACCTCACACTCTCACCCTCACACTCTCACCCTCACAATCGCACCGTCCCCCTCTCACCCACAAAATCTCACCCTCACACTCTCACCCTCAAACTCTCACACTCACAATGTCACCCTCAAACTGTCTCCCTCAAACTCTCACCCTCTCACTCTCAGCCTCATACTTTCACCATCATACACTAACCCTCACACTCTCACATCTGACACTCACACTCTCAACCTCACACTCTCAACTTCACACTGAACCCTCACACTCTCAACCGCAGAGCCTCATCCTCACCCTATCACCCTCACACACTCAAACTAAAACTCTCAGCATCACACTCTCACCCTCAAACTCTCAACCTCACACTCTCACCCTCACACTCTCAACCTCACACTCTCATCCTCACACTCTCACCCTCACACTCTCAACATCACACTCTCACCCTCACACTCTCACCCTCACAGTCTCACCCTCAAACTCTCACCCGCACAGTCTCACACTCAAACTCTCACCCTCACACACTCACCCTCAAATTCTCAACCTCACACTCTCACCCTCACACTCTCAACCTCACACTCTCACCCTCACACTCTCAACCGCACACTCTCCTCCTCACCCTCTCACCCTCACACTCTCAAACTCAAACTCTCAGCCTCACACTCTCACCCTCAAACTCTCAACCTCACACTCTCACCCTCACACTCTCAAACTCACACTCTCATCCTCACACTCACACCCTCACACTCTCAACCTCAGACTCTCAACATCAAATTCTCAACCTCACACCCTCAACCTCAAACTCTCAACCTCACACTCTCACCCTCACACACACAGCCTTACACTCTCACCCTCACTCTCACACCCTCACACTCTCATCCTCAAACTCTCACACTCACCCTGTCACCCTCACACTGTCTCTCTCAAACTCTAACCCTCACACTGTCAGCCTCATACTTTCACCCTCATACACAGACACTCACACTCTCACTCTCACATCTGACCCTCACACACTCACCCTCAAACTCTCACCCTCACACTCTCACCCTCGCAAACTCAGCCTCACACTGTCACACTCATACTCTCATGGTTCCACTCAAGCTCAAACTCACACACTCTCACCCTCACAGTCTCAACCTCACACTCTCAACCTCACACTCTCACCCTCACACTCTCAACCTCAAACTCTCAACATCAAACTCTCAACCGCACACCCTCACCCTCAAACTCTCACCCTCACACTCTCACCCTCACACTCTGACCCTCACACTCTGACCCTCACACTCTCACACTAACACTCTCACCCTCAACCCTCACCCTCAAACTCTCACTCTCACACTCTCACCCACACACTCTCAGCCTCACTCTCTCACCCTCAAAATCTCAACCTCACACTCTCACCCTAACACTCTCACCCTCAAACTCTCAACCTCACACTCTCACCCTCACACTCTCACCCTCACTCTCTCACCCTCGCACTCTGACCCTCACACTCTCACCCTCAAACTCTCACCGTGAAAATCTCAGCCTCACACTCAGACCCTCACACTCTCACCCTCAAACTCTCACTCTGACAGTCTGACCCTCACACTCTGACCCTCACAATCTCACCCACACACTCTCACTCTCAAACTCTCACCCACACACTCTCACCCTCACACTCTCACCCTCCAACTCGCAACCTGAAACTCTGACCCTTACACTCTCAACCTCAAACTCTCCCCCTCAAACTCTCACCCTGAAATTCTGACCCACACACTCTGACCCTCACACTCTCATCCTCACACTCTCACTCTCACACTCTCAACCTCAACCTCTCACCATCACACTCTCACCCTCAGACTCTCACCCTCACTCTCTGTTCTTCAAAATCACACTTCACAAACTCAGCCTCACACTCTCACCCTCAAACTCTCACCCTCACACTCTCACCCTCGTTCTCTTACCCTCACATTCTGACCCTCACACTCTCACACTAACACTCTCACCCTCAACCCTCACCCTCAAACTCTCACTCTCACACTCTCACCCACATACTCTTACCCTCACGCTCCTACCCTCACACTCTCACCCTCACACTCTCACCCTCGTTCTCTTACCCTCACACTCTGACCCTCGCACTCTGACCCTCAAACTCTCACGCTCAAAATCTCAGCCTCACACTCGGACCCTCACACTCTCACCCTCAAACTCTCACCCTCAAACTTTCAATCTGACAGTCTGACCCTCACACTCTGACCCTCACAATCTCACCCTTACAATCTCACTCTCACACTCTCACCCTCACACTCACACACTCACACTGTCGCCCTCACACTCTCACCCTCAAATTATCACCCTAACAATGTCACCCTCACACTCTCAGCCTCACACTCTCACCCTCGCACTCTCACCCTCACATTCTCACCCTAAAAATCTCACCCTGACTCTCTCACCCTCACACTCTTACACTCACACTCTCATCCTAACAATCTGACATTCACTCTCTCACCCTTACACTCTCACCGTCACTCTCTCATCCTCACACTCTCACCCTAACAATCTCACCCTCAAAATCTCACCCTGACAGTCTGACCATCACTCTCCCACCCTCACACTCTCAACCTCACATTCTCACCCTCAAACTCACACCCTGACAGTCTGACCGTCACAGTCTGACCCTCACAATCTCACCCTAACAATCTCACCCTCCAACTCACAACCTCACATGCTGACCCTCACACTCTCACCCTCATTCTCTCACACTCAAACTCTCTCATTGAAAGACTGACCCTCACACGCTGACCCTCACACTCTCACCCTCACACTCTCACTCTCACACCCTCACCCTCACACTCTCATTCTCACATTCTCACCCTCACACTCTCACCCTCAAATTCTCACCCTCACACTCTCACCCTGACAGTCTGACCCTCACACTCTGACCCACACACTCTCACCCTCACAATCTCACCCTCACACTCTCTCCCTCACACTGACTGCCGCACATTGTCTCCCTCACACTCACACCCTCACACTCTTAACCTCACACTCTCAGCCTCACACTCTCACCCTCAAACTCTCACCCTCACACTCTCACCCTCACACTCTCACCCTCACAGTCTCACCCTCACACTCTCAACCTCAACCTCTCACACTCACACTCTCACCCTCAGACTTGCAACCTCAGTCTCAACCTCTCAATGTCACCCTCAGACTCTCACCCTCACTCTCTGTCCCTCAAAATCACACTACACACTCTCAGCCTCACACTCTCTCCATCAAACTCTCACCCTCACACTCTCACCCTCACACTCTGACCCTCACATTCTGACCCTCACACTCTCACACTCACACTCTCACCCTCAACACTCACCTTCAAACTCTCACCCTCACACTCTCACCCTCACAGTGTCACCCTCACGCTCCTACCCTCACACTCTCACCCTCACAAACTCACCCTCATTCTCTTACCCTCAAAATCTCAGCCTCACACTGGGACACTCAGACTCTCACCCTCACACTCTCACCCTCAAGCTCTCACCCACAACACTCACCCTCAAACTCTGACCCTCACACTCTCACCCTCACACAGTCACACTCACGCTCCTAACCTCACACCCTCACCCTCAAACTCTCACCCTGGTTCTCTTACCATCGCACTCTGACCCTCGCACTCTCACCCTCAAAATCTCAGCCTCACACTCGGACCCTCACACTCTCACCCTCTTACTCTCACCCTCAAACTCTCACTCTGACAGTCTGACCCTCACACTCTGACCCTCACAATCTCACCCTTACAATCCTACTCTCACACTCTCACCCTCACACTCACACACTCACACTGTCAACCTCACACTCTCATCCTCACACTCTCACCCTCGCACTCTCACCCTCACATTCTCACCCTAACAATCTCACCCTCAATCTCTCACCCTCACACTCTCACACTCACACTCTCACCCTAACAATCTCACCCTCACACTCTCACCCTTACACTCTCACCCTCACTCTCTCACCCTCACACTCTCACCCTAACAATCTCACCCTCAAACTCTCACCCTGACAGTCTGACCATCACCCTCCCAGCCTCACACTCTCACCCTCACACTCTCACCCTCAAACTCACACCCTGAGTCTGACCATCACACTCTGACCCTCACAATCTCACCCTCACAATCTCACCCTCCTACTTGCAACCTCACATGCTGACACTAACACTCTCACCCTCAAACACTCACCCTCAAACTCTCACATTGAAAGTCTGAACCTCACACTCTGACCCTCACACTCTCACCCTCACACTCTCATTCTCACACTCTCACCCTCACACTCTCACCCTCAAATTCTCACCCTCACACTGTCACCCTCACGATCCCACCCTCACACTCTCACCCTCACTCTCTCACCCTCATTCTCTCACCCTCGCACTCTGACCCTCACACTCTCACCCTCAAACTCTCACCCTGAAAATCTCAGCCTCACACTCAGACCCTCACACTCTCACCCTCAAACTCTCACTCTGACAGTCTGACCCTCACACTCTGACCCTCACAATCTCACCCACACACTCTCACTCTCAAACTCTCACCCACACACTCTCACCCTCACACTCTCGCCCTCCAACTCGCAACCTGAAACTCTGACCCTTACACTCTCAACCTCAAACTCTCACCCTCAAACTCTCACCCTGAAATTCTGACCCACACACTCTGACCCTCACACTCTCATCCTCACACTCTCACTCTCACTCTCAAACTCTCAACCACACACTCTCACCCTCACACTCTCACCCTCACACTCACACACTCACACCCTGACCCTCACTCTCACCATCACATTCTCACATTTACCCTCTCACCCTCACACTTTCACCTTCACACACTGACCCTCACACTCTCACCCGCACATTCTCACATTTACTCTCTCACCCTCACACTCTCACCTTCACACACTGACCACCACACTCTCACCCTAACAATCTCACCCTCACACTCTCACCTTCACACACTGACCCTCACACTCTCACCCTCAAATTCTCAGCCTAACAATGTCACCCTCACACTCTCACCATCAAACTCTCACCCTCACACTCACACCCTCACCTTCTCAACCTCACACTCTCACCCTCACACTCTCACCCTCACACTCTCACCCTCACATTCTCACCCTAACAATCTCACCCTCACACTCTCAACCTCTCATTCTCACCCTCACACACTCAAACTCATGATCTCACCCTCACACTGTCACTCTTACACTCTCATCCACAAATCCTCACCCTCCCACTTGCACTCTCACACTCTCACCCTCACACTCTCTCCCTCACACCCTCAACCTCACACTCTCATCCTCACACTCTCACTCTCACATTCTCACCCTCACATTCTCACCCTCACATTCTCACCCTCACACTCTCACACTCACACTCTCACCCTCTAATTCTCACCCACACACTCTCACTCTCAAACTCTCACTCACACATTCTCACCCTCGCACTCTCACCCTCCAACTCGCAACCTGAAACTCTGACCATTACACTCTCAACCTCAAACTCTCACCCTCAAACTCTCACCCTGAAATTCTGACCCACACACTCTGACCCTCACACTCTCATCCTCACACTCTCAATCTCAATCTCAAACTCTCAACCACACACTCTCACCCTCAAACTCTCACCGGCAGAATCACACACTCACCCCCTGACCCTCACACTCTCACCCTCACACTTTTACCTTCACACACTGACCCTCACACCCTAACAATCTCACCCTCACATTCTCACCTTCACACACTGACCCTCACACTCTCACCCTAACAATCTCACCCTCACACTCTCACCTTCACACACTGACCCTCACATTCTCACCCTCACACTCTCACCCTCACATTCTCACCCTCACATTCTCAACTCACAACCTAACACTCTGACCCTTACACTCTCAACCTCAAACTATCACCCTCAAACTCTCACCCTGAAAGTCTGACCAGCACACTCTGACCCTCACACTCTCACCCTCACACTCTCACTCTCAAACTCTCACCCACACACTCTCACCCTCACATTCTCACCCTAACAATCTCACCCTCACACTCTCAACCTCTCATTCTCACCCTCACACACTCACCCTCACGATCTCACCCTCACACTGTCACTCTTACACTCTCATCCACAAATCCTCACCCTCCCACTTGCACCCTCACACTCTCACCCTCACACTCTCTCCCTCACACCCTCAACCTCACACTCTCATCCTCACACTCTCACTCTCACATTCTCACCCTCTCATTCTCACCCTCACACTCTCAACCTCATACTCTCACCCTCACACCCTGACCCTCACACTCTGACCCTCGCATTCTCACCCTCAAATCCTCACCCTCAAACTGTCACCCTCACACTCTCACCCTCACTCTCTGACACTCACGATCTCACCCTCCAACTCGCAAACTCAAACTCTCACCCTGACAGTCTGACCCCAGACTCTGACCCTCACACTCTTGCCCTCCCTCTCTCACTCTCACATTCTCACCCTTACAATCTCACCCTCCCACTCTCAACCTCAAACTCATCCTCACCCTCTCACCCTCACACTCAAACTCTCACACTCACACGCCCACCATCACACTCCCACCCTCACACTCTCGCCATCACACTCTCACGCTCACACTGTCAACCTCACACTCTCAGCCTCACACTCTGACAATCACACTCTCACCCTCACACTCTCACCCTCAAACTCTCAACCTGACAGTCTGACCCTCACACTCCCACCCTCACAATCTCACACTCACACTCTAACTCTCAAACTCTCACCCACACACTCTCACCCTCACACTCTCACTCTCACTCTCAAACTCTCGACCTCACACTCTCACGCTCACACTCTCATTTTCACACACTCACACCCTGACCCTCACACTCTCACCCTCACATTCTCACATTTACACTCTCACCCTCACACTCTCACCTTCACACTCTGACCCTCACACTCTCACCCTCACATTCTCACCCTAACAATCTCACCCTCACATTCTCAACCTCACATTCTTACCCTCACACTCTCAACCTCACAATCTCATCCTCACACTCTCACCATCAAACTGTCACACACACACTCTCACACTCACAGTCTGACCCTCACACACACACCCTCACACTCCCCACCTCACAATCTCACACTCACACTCTCACCTTCACACACTGACCCTCACACTCTCACCCTAACAATCTCACCCTCACACGCTCACCTTCACACACTGACCCTCACACTCTCAACCTCACAATCTCACCCACAACACTCACCCTCCAACTCTCACCCTCGCACTATCACCCTCACACTGTCACACTCACGCTCCTACCCTCACACCCTCACCCTCACACTCTCACCCTCGTTCTCTTACCATCGCACTCTGACCCTCGCACTCTCACCCTCAAAATTTCAGTCTCACACTCGGACCCTCACAATCTCACCCTCAAACTCTCACCCTCAAACTCTCACTCTGACAGTCTGACCCTCACACTCTGACCCTCACAATCTAACCCTTACAATCTCACTCTCACACTCTCACCCTCACACTTAGACACTCACACTGTCACCCTCACACTCTCACCTTCAAATTCTCACCCTAAAAATGTCAGCCGCACACTCTCGCCCTCAGACTCTCACCCTCGCATTCCCACCCTAACAATCTCACCCTCACTCTCTCACCCACACACTCTCACACTCACACTCTCACCCTAACAATCTCACCCTCACACTCTCACCCTTACACTCTCACCCTCACTCTCTCACCCTCACACTCTCACCTTCATACTTTCACCCTCAAACTCTCACACTGAAAGTCTGACCCTCACACTCTGACCCTCACACTCTCACCCTCAAACTGTCACCCTCACACTCTCACCCTCACCCTGTCTCGCTCACACTCTCACCCTCACACTCTCACCCTCACACTCACAGCCGCACACTGTCTCCCTCACACTCACACGCTAACACTCTCAACCTCACACTCTAAGCCTCACACTCTCACCCTCAAACTCTCACCCCCACACTCTCACCCTCACATACTCACCCTTAAACTCGCACCTTCACACTCTCAGCCTCACACTCTCACCCTCACACTCCCAACCTCACACTGTCACACTCACACTCTCATGCTCAAACTCTGACAATCGTACCGCCCCCCACTCTCACCCTCAAACTCTTACCCTGACAGTCTGACCCTCACACTCTGACCCCCACAATCTCATCCTCACACTCTCTCTCAAACTCTCACCCACACACTCTCACCCTCACACTCTCACCCTTCAACTCACAACCTAACACTCTGACCCTTACACTCTCAACCTCAAACTATCACCCTCAAACTCTCACCCTGAAAGTCTGACCAGCACACTCTGACCCTCACACTCTCACCCTCACACTCTCACTCTCAAACTCTCACCCACACACTCTCACCATCACACTCTCACCCTCACACTCACACACTTACACCCTGACCCTCACACTCTCAACCTCACATTCTCACATTTACACTCTCACCCTCACACTCTCACTTTCACACTCTGACAATCACACTGTCACCCTCACATTCTCACCCTAACAATCTCACCCTCACACTCTCAACTCACATTCTCACCCTCACACTCTCAACCTCACAATCTCACCCTTACACTCTCACCCTCAAACTATCACCCAAACACTCTCACCTTCAAACTCTGACCCTCAAACACACACCATCACAAACACACCCTCACACTCTCACCCTCACACTCTCACCTTGACATTTTCACCCTCACACTCTCACCCTCACACTCTCACCCACAAACTCTCACCCTCACACTCACACCCTCACACTCTCAACCACACACTCTCAGCCTCAATTTCTCACCCTCAAACTCTCACCCTCACACTCTCACCCTCACACTCTCACCCTCAGTCTCACTCTCACACTCTCAAACTCAACCTCTCACCCTCACACTCTCACTCTCACACTCTCACCCTCAACCTCTCAACCTGAAAGTCTGACCCTCACACTCTGGCCCACACACTCTCACCCTCACAATCTCACCCTCACACTGTCACCCTCACACTCACAGCCGCAGACTGTCTCCCTCACACTCACACCCTCACACTCTCAACCTCACACTCTCAGCCTCACTCTCTCAACCTCAAACTCTCACCCTCACACTCTCACCCTCACACTCTCATCCTCACACTCTCAATCTCAATCTCAAACTCTCAACCACACACTCTCACCCTCAAACTCTCACCGGCAGAATCACACACTCACCCCCTGACCCTCACACTCTCACCCTCACACTTTTACCTTCACACACTGACCTTCACACCCTAACAATCTCACCCTCACATTCTCACCTTCACACACTGACCCTCACACTCTCACCCTAACAATCTCACCCTCACACTCTCACCTTCACACACTGACCCTCACATTCTCACCCTCACACTCTCACCCTCACATTCTCACCCTCACATTCTCAACTCACAACCTAACACTCTGACCCTTACACTCTCAACCTCAAACTATCACCCTCAAACTCTCACCCTGAAAGTCTGACCAGCACACTCTGACCCTCACACTCTCACCCTCACACTCTCACTCTCAAACTCTCACCCACACACTCTCACCCTCACATTCTCACCCTAACAATCTCACCCTCACACTCTCAACCTCTCATTCTCACCCTCACACACTCACCCTCACGATCTCACCCTCACACTGTCACTCTTATACTCTCATCCACAAATCCTCACCCTCCCACTTGCACCCTCACACTCTCACCCTCACACTCTCTCCCTCACACCCTCAACCTCACACTCTCATCCTCACACTCTCACTCTCACATTCTCACCCTCTCATTCTCACCCTCACACTCTCAACCTCATACTCTCACCCTCACACCCTGACCCTCACACTCTGACCCTCGCATTCTCACCCTCAAATCCTCACCCTCAAACTGTCACCCTCACACTCTCACCCTCACTCTCTGACCCTCACGATCTCACCCTCCAACTCGCAAACTCAAACTCTCACCCTGACAGTCTGACCCCAGACTCTGACCCTCACACTCTTGCCCTCCCCCTCTCACTCTCACATTCTCACCCTTACAATCTCACCCTCCCACTCTCAACCTCAAACTCATCCTCACCCTCTCACCCTCACACTCAAACTCTCACACTCACACGCCCACCATCACACTCCCACCCTCACACTCTCACCATCACACTCTCACGCTCACACTGTCAACCTCACACTCTCAGCCTCACACTCTGACAATCACACTCTCACCCTCACACTCTCACCCTCAAACTCTCAACCTGACAGTCTGACCCTCACACTCCCACCCTCACAATCTCACACTCACACTCTAACTCTCAAACTCTCACCCACACACTCTCACCCTCACACTCTCACTCTCACTCTCAAACTCTCGACCTCACACTCTCACGCTCACACTCTCATTTTCACACACTCACACCCTGACCCTCACACTCTCACCCTCACATTCTCACATTTACACTCTCACCCTCACACTCTCACCTTCACACTCTGACCCTCACACTCTCACCCTCACATTCTCACCCTAACAATCTCACCCTCACATTCTCAACCTCACATTCTTACCCTCACACTCTCAACCTCACAATCTCATCCTCACACTCTCACCATCAAACTGTCACACACACACTCTCACACTCACAGTCTGACCCTCACACACACACCCTCACACTCCCCACCTCACAATCTCACACTCACACTCTCACCTTCACACACTGACCCTCACACTCTCACCCTAACAATCTCACCCTCACACGCTCACCTTCACACACTGACCCTCACACTCTCAACCTCACAATCTCACCCACAACACTCACCCTCCAACTCTCACCCTCGCACTATCACCCTCACACTGTCACACTCACGCTCCTACCCTCACACCCTCACCCTCACACTCTCACCCTCGTTCTCTTACCATCGCACTCTGACCCTCGCACTCTCACCCTCAAAATTTCAGTCTCACACTCGGACCCTCACAATCTCACCCTCAAACTCTCACCCTCAAACTCTCACTCTGACAGTCTGACCCTCACACTCTGACCCTCACAATCTAACCCTTACAATCTCACTCTCACACTCTCACCCTCACACTTAGACACTCACACTGTCACCCTCACACTCTCACCTTCAAATTCTCACCCTAAAAATGTCAGCCGCACACTCTCGCCCTCAGACTCTCACCCTCGCATTCCCACCCTAACAATCTCACCCTCACTCTCTCACCCACACACTCTCACACTCACACTCTCACCCTAACAATCTCACCCTCACACTCTCACCCTTACACTCTCACCCTCACTCTCTCACCCTCACACTCTCACCCTCATACTTTCACCCTCAAACTCTCACACTGAAAGTCTGACCCTCACACTCTGACCCTCACACTCTCACCCTCAAACTGTCACCCTCACACTCTCACCCTCACCCTGTCTCGCTCACACTCTCACCCTCACACTCTCACCCTCACACTCACAGCCGCACACTGTCTCCCTCACACTCACACGCTAACACTCTCAACCTCACACTCTAAGCCTCACACTCTCACCCTCAAACTCTCACCCCCCACACTCTCACCCTCACATACTCACCCTTAAACTCGCACCTTCACACTCTCAGCCTCACACTCTCACCCTCACACTCCCAACCTCACACTGTCACACTCACACTCTCATGCTCAAACTCTGACAATCGTACCGCCCCCCACTCTCACCCTCAAACTCTTACCCTGACAGTCTGACCCTCACACTCTGACCCCCACAATCTCATCCTCACACTCTCTCTCAAACTCTCACCCACACACTCTCACCCTCACACTCTCACCCTTCAACTCACAACCTAACACTCTGACCCTTACACTCTCAACCTCAAACTATCACCCTCAAACTCTCACCCTGAAAGTCTGACCAGCACACTCTGACCCTCACACTCTCACCCTCACACTCTCACTCTCAAACTCTCACCCATACACTCTCACCATCACACTCTCACCCTCACACTCACACACTTACACCCTGACCCTCACACTCTCAACCTCACATTCTCACATTTACACTCTCACCCTCACACTCTCACTTTCACACTCTGACAATCACACTGTCACCCTCACATTCTCACCCTAACAATCTCACCCTCACACTCTCAACTCACATTCTCACCCTCACACTCTCAACCTCACAATCTCACCCTTACACTCTCACCCTCAAACTATCACCCAAACACTCTCACCTTCAAACTCTGACCCTCAAACACACACCATCACAAACACACCCTCACACTCTCACCCTCACACTCTCACCTTGACATTTTCACCCTCACACTCTCACCCTCACACTCTCACCCACAAACTCTCACCCTCACACTCACACCCTCACACTCTCAACCACACACTCTCAGCCTCAATTTCTCACCCTCAAACTCTCACCCTCACACTCTCACCCTCACACTCTCACCCTCAGTCTCACTCTCACACTCTCAAACTCAACCTCTCACCCTCACACTCTCACTCTCACACTCTCACCCTCAACCTCTCAACCTGAAAGTCTGACCCTCACACTCTGGCCCACACACTCTCACCCTCACAATCTCACCCTCACACTGTCACCCTCACACTCACAGCCGCAGACTGTCTCCCTCACACTCACACCCTCACACTCTCAACCTCACACTCTCAGCCTCACTCTCTCAACCTCAAACTCTCACCCTCACACTCTCACCCTCACACTCTCATCCTCACACTCTCAATCTCAATCTCAAACTCTCAACCACACACTCTCACCCTCAGACTCTCACCGGCAGAATCACACACTCACCCCCTGACCCTCACACTCTCACCCTCACACTTTTACCGTCACACACTGACCCTCACACCCTAACAATCTCACCCTCACATTCTCACCTTCACACACTGACCCTCACACTCTCACCCTAACAATCTCACCCTCACACTCTCACCTTCACACACTGACCCTCACATTCTCACCCTCACACTCTCACCCTCACATTCTCACCCTCACATTCTCAACTCACAACCTAACACTCTGACCCTTACACTCTCAACCTCAAACTATCACCCTCAAACTCTCACCCTGAAAGTCTGACCAGCACACTCTGACCCTCACACTCTCACCCTCACACTCTCACTCTCAAACTCTCACCCACACACTCTCACCCTCACATTCTCACCCTAACAATCTCACCCTCACACTCTCAACCTCTCATTCTCACCCTCACACACTCACCCTCACGATCTCACCCTCACACTGTCACTCTTACACTCTCATCCACAAATCCTCACCCTCCCACTTGCACTCTCACACTCTCACCCTCACACTCTCTCCCTCACACCCTCAACCTCACACTCTCATCCTCACACTCTCACTCTCACATTCTCACCCTCTCATTCTCACCCTCACACTCTCAACCTCATACTCTCACCCTCACACCCTGACCCTCACACTCTGACCCTCGCATTCTCACCCTCAAATCCTCACCCTCAAACTGTCACCCTCACACTCTCACCCTCACTCTCTGACCCTCACGATCTCACCCTCCAACTCGCAAACTCAAACTCTCACCCTGACAGTCTGACCCCAGACTCTGACCCTCACACTCTTGCCCTCCCTCTCTCACTCTCACATTCTCACCCTTACAATCTCACCCTCCCACTCTCAACCTCAAACTCATCCTCACCCTCTCACCCTCACACTTAAACTCTCACACTCACACGCCCACCATCACACTCCCACCCTCACACTCTCACCATCACACTCTCACGCTCACACTGTCAACCTCACACTCTCAGCCTCACACTCTGACAATCACACTCTCACCCTCACACTCTCACCCTCAAACTCTCAACCTGACAGTCTGACCCTCACACTCCCACCCTCACAATCTCACACTCACACTCTAACTCTCAAACTCTCACCCACACACTCTCACCCTCACACTCTCACTCTCACTCTCAAACTCTCGACCTCACACTCTCACGCTCACACTCTCATTTTCACACACTCACACCCTGACCCTCACACTCTCACCCTCACATTCTCACATTTACACTCTCACCCTCACACTCTCACCTTCACACTCTGACCCTCACACTCTCACCCTCACATTCTCACCCTAACAATCTCACCCTCACATTCTCAACCTCACATTCTTACCCTCACACTCTCAACCTCACAATCTCATCCTCACACTCTCACCATCAAACTGTCACACACACACTCTCACACTCACAGTCTGACCCTCACACACACACCCTCACACTCCCCACCTCACAATCTCACACTCACACTCTCACCTTCACACACTGACCCTCACACTCTCACCCTAACAATCTCACCCTCACACGCTCACCTTCACACACTGACCCTCACACTCTCAACCTCACAATCTCACCCACAACACTCACCCTCCAACTCTCACCCTCGCACTATCACCCTCACACTGTCACACTCACGCTCCTACCCTCACACCCTCACCCTCACACTCTCACCCTCGTTCTCTTACCATCGCACTCTGACCCTCGCACTCTCACCCTCAAAATTTCAGTCTCACACTCGGACCCTCACAATCTCACCCTCAAACTCTCACCCTCAAACTCTCACTCTGACAGTCTGACCCTCACACTCTGACCCTCACAATCTAACCCTTACAATCTCACACTCACACTCTCACCCTCACACTTAGACACTCACACTGTCACCCTCACACTCTCACCTTCAAATTCTCACCCTAAAAATGTCAGCCGCACACTCTCGCCCTCAGACTCTCACCCTCGCATTCCCACCCTAACAATCTCACCCTCACTCTCTCACCCACACACTCTCACACTCACACTCTCACCCTAACATTCTCACCCTCACACTCTCACCCTTACACTCTCACCCTCACTCTCTCACCCTCACACTCTCACCCTCAAACTTTCACCCTCAAACTCTCACACTGAAAGTCTGACCCTCACACTCTGACCCTCACACTCTCACCCTCAAACTGTCACCCTCACACTCTCACCCTCACCCTGTCTCGCTCACACTCTCACCCTCACACTCTCACCCTCACACTCACAGCCGCACACTGTCTCCCTCACACTCACACGCTAACACTCTCAACCTCACACTCTAAGCCTCACACTCTCACCCTCAAACTCTCACCCCCACACTCTCACCCTCACATACTCACCCTTAAACTCGCACCTTCACACTCTCAGCCTCACACTCTCACCCTCACACTCCCAACCTCACACTGTCACACTCACACTCTCATGCTCAAACTCTGACAATCGTACCGCCCCCCACTCTCACCCTCAAACTCTTACCCTGACAGTCTGACCCTCACACTCTGACCCCCACAATCTCATCCTCACACTCTCTCTCAAACTCTCACCCACACACTCTCACCCTCACACTCTCACCCTTCAACTCACAACCTAACACTCTGACCCTTACACTCTCAACCTCAAACTATCACCCTCAAACTCTCACCCTGAAAGTCTGACCAGCACACTCTGACCCTCACACTCTCACCCTCACACTCTCACTCTCAAACTCTCACCCACACACTCTCACCATCACACTCTCACCCTCGCACTCACACACTTACACCCTGACCCTCACACTCTCAACCTCACATTCTCACATTTACACTCTCACCCTCACACTCTCACTTTCACACTCTGACAATCACACTGTCACCCTCACATTCTCACCCTAACAATCTCACCCTCACACTCTCAACTCACATTCTCACCATCACACTCTCAACCTCACAATCTCACCCTTACACTCTCACCCTCAAACTATCACCCAAACACTCTCACCTTCAAACTCTGACCCTCAAACTCACACCATCACAAACTCACCCTCACACTCTCACCCTCACACTATCACGTAGACATTTTCACCCTCACACTCTCACCCTCACACTCTCACCCACAAACTCTCACCCTCACACTCTCAACCTCACCCTCTCACCATCACACCCATGACCCTCACACTCTCACCCTCACATTGACACATTTACACTCTCACTGTCACACTCACACCCTCACACTCCCAGCATAACACTGTCACGTTCACAATCTCACCATCACACTCTGACCCTCGCACCTCACCCTCAAATCCTCACCCTCAAACACTAACACTCACACTCTCACCCTTAAACTCTAACACTGGCAGTCTGACCCTCACACTCTCACCTTCACGATCTCACCCTCACTCTGTCACTCTTACATTCTCATCCTCAAATCATCACCCTCCAACTCGCCCCCTCACACTCTGACCCTCAAACTCTCACCCTCACATTCTCACCCTAACAATCTCACTCGCATACTCTCACCTTCACACTCTCACGCTCACATTCTCACACTAACAATCTCACCCTCACACTCACACTCACACTCTTACACTCACACTCTCACCCTAACAATCTCATGCTCACACTCTCAACCTTACACTCTCACCCTCACTCTCACACCCTCACACTCTCACCCTAACAATCTCACCCTCTTAATCTCACCCTGACAGTCTGACCATCACCCTGCCACCCTCACACACTCACCCTCACACTCTCACCCTCAAACTCACACCCTGACAGTCTCACCATCACACTCTGACCCTCACAATCTCACCCTCACAATCTCACCCTCCATCTCACAACCTCACATGGTGACCCTCACACTCTCACCCTCAAACTCCCACCCTCAAACTCTCACCCTGAAAGTCTGACCCTCACACTCTGACCCACACAGTCTCACCCTCATAATCTCACCCTCACACTGTCACCTTCACACTCTCACCCTCACACTGTCTCCCTCACACTCTCACCATCACACTCTCACCCTCACAGTCTCACCCTCACACTCTCAACCTCAACCTCTCACCCTGGCACTCTCACCCTCAGACTTGCAACCTCACAGTCTCAACCTCTCAATGTCACCCGCAGTCTCTCACCCTCACTCTCTGTCCCTCAAAATCACACTTCACACACTCACCATCACAATCTCACCCTCAAACTTTCACCCTCACACTCTCACCCTCACACTCTGACCCTCACAATCTGACCCTCACACTCTCAGCCTCACACTCTCACCCACAACACTCACCCTCCAACTCTCACCCTCGCACTATCACCCTCACACTGTCACACTCATGCTCCTACCCTCACACCCTCACCCTCACACTCTCACCCTCGTTCTCTTACCATCGCACTCTGACCCTCACACTCTCACCCTCAAAATCTCAGTCTCACACTCGGACCTCACAATCTCACCCTCAAACTCTCACCCTCAAACTCTCACTCTGACAGTCTGACCCTCACACTCTGACCCTCACAATCTAACCCTTACAATCTCACTCTCACACTCTCACCCTCACACTTAGACACTCACACTGTCACCCTCACACTCTCACCTTCAAATTCTCACCCTAAAAATGTCAGTCGCACACACTCACCCTCACACTCTCACCCTCGCATTCCCACCCTAACAATCTCACCCTCACTCTCTCACCCACACACTCTCACACTCACACTCTCACCCTAACAATCTCACCCTCACACTCTCACCCTTACACTCTCACCCTCACTCTCTCACCCTCACACTCTCACCCTAACAATCTCACCCTCAAACTCTCACCCTGACAGTCTGACCATTACCCTCCCACCTTCACACTCTCACCCTCTCACCCTCACAATGCCACCCTCCAATTCGCAACAACACATGCTGATGCTTACACTCTCACCCTCAAACTCTCACCCTCAAACTCTCATACTGAAAGTCTGACCCTCACAATCTGACCCTCACACTCTCACCCTCACACTCTCACTCCCAAACTCTCACCCTCAACCTCTCACACTGAAAGTCCGACCCTCACACTCTGGCCCACACACTCTCACCCTCACAATCTCACCCTCACACTGTCACCCTCACACTCACAGTTGCACACTGTCTCCCCCACACTCACACCCTCACACTCTCAACCTCACACTCTCAGCCTCAATTTCTCACCTTCAAACTCTCACCCTCACACTCTCACCCTCACACTCTCACCCTCAGTCTCACACTCACACTCTCACCCTCAACCTCTCACCCTGAAAGTCTGACCCTCACACTCTGGCCCACACACTCTCACCCTCGTTCTCTTACCATCGCACTCTGACCCTCACACTCTCACCCTCAAAATCTCAGTCTCACACTCGGACCCTCACAATCTCACCCACACACTCTCACGCTCACACTCTCACCCTAACAATCTCACCCTCACACTCTCACCCTTACACTCTCACCCTCACTCTCTCACCCTCACACTCTCACCCTAACAATCTCACCCTCAAACTCTCACCCTGACAGTCTGACCATTACCCTCCCACCCTCACACTCTCACCCTCTCACCCTCACAATGCCACTCTCCAATTCGCAACAACACATGCTGATGCTTACACTCTCACCCTCAAACTCTCACCCTCAAACTCTCATACTGAAAGTCTGACCCTCACAATCTGACCCTCACACTCTCACCCTCACACTCTCACTCCCAAACTCTCACCCTCAACCTCTCACACTGAAAGTCTGACCCTCACACTCTGGCCCACACACTCTCACCCTCACAATCTCACCCTCACACTGTCACCCTCACACTCACAGTTGCACACTGTCTCCCCCACACTCACACCCTCACACTCTCAACCTCACACTCTCAGCCTCAATTTCTCACCCTCAAACTCTCACCCTCACACTCTCACCCTCAGTCTCACTCTCACACTCTCAAACTCAACCTCTCACCCTCACACTCTCACTCTCACACTCTCACCCTCAACCTCTCACCATGAAAGTCTGACCCTCACACTCTGGCCCACACACTCTCACCCTCACAATCTCACCCTCACACTGTCACCCTCACACTCACAGCCGCAGACTGTCTCCCTCACACTCACACCCTCACACTCTCAACCTCACACTCTCAGCCTCACTCTCTCAACCTCAAACTCTCACCCTCACACTCTCACACTCACACTCTCACCCTCAAACTCTCACCCTCGAACTCTCACCCTGCAAGTCTGACCCTCACACTCTGACCCACACAGTCTCACCCTCACAATCTCACCCTCATACTGTCACCTTCACACTCTCACCCTCACACTGTCTCCGTCACATTCTCACAATCACACTCTCACCCTCACAGTCTCACCCTCACACTCTCAACCTCAAACTCACACCCTCACACTCTCACCCTCAGACCTGCAACCTCACAGTCTCAACCTCTCAATGTCACCCTCAGTCTGTCACCCTCACTCTCTGTCCCTTAAAATCGCACTTCACACAATCACCCTCACACTCTCACCCTTAAACTCTCACCCTCACACTCTCACCCTCACACTCTGACCCTCACAATCTAACCCTCACACTCTCACCCTCACACTCTCACCCACAACACTCAACCTCAAACTCTCACCCTCACACTCTCACCCTCACACTGTCACACTCACGCTCCTACCTTCACACTCTCACCCTCACACTCTCACCCTCGTTCTCTGACCATTGCACTCTGACCCTCACTCTCACCCTCAAAATCTCAGCCTCACACTCAGACCCTCACACTCTCACGCTCAAACTCTCATCCTCAAACTCTCACTCTGACAGTCTGACCCTCACACTCTGACCCTCACAATCTCACCCTTACAATCTCACTCTCACACTCTCACCCTCACTCTCACACACTCACACTCTCACCCTCACACTCTCACCCTCAAATTCTCACCCTAAAAGTGTCAGCCTTACACTCTCACCCTCACACTCTCACCCTTGCACTCTCACCCTCACATTCCCTCCCTAACAATCTCACCCTCACTCTCTCACCCACACACTCTCACACTCACACTCTCATCCTAACAATCTCTCCCTCACACTCTCACCCTTACACTCTCACCCTCACTCTCTCACCCTCACACTCTCACCCTAACAATCTCACCCTCAAACTCTCACCCTGACAGTCTGACCATTACCCTCCCACCCTCACACTCTCACCCTCTCACCCTCACAATGCCACCCTCCAATTCGCAACAACACATGCTGATGCTTACACTCTCACCCTCAAACTCTCACCCTCAAACTCTCATACTGAAAGTCTGACCCTCACAATCTGACCCTCACACTCTCACCCTCACACTCTCACTCCCAAACTCTCACCCTCAACCTCTCACACTGAAAGTCTGACCCTCACACTCTGGCCCACACACTCTCACCCTCACAATCTCACCCTCACACTGTCACCCTCACACTCACAGTTGCACACTGTCTCCCCCACACTCACACCCTCACACTCTCAACCTCACACTCTCAGCCTCAATTTCTCACCCTCAAACTCTCACCCTCACACTCTCACCCTCACACTCTCACCCTCAGTCTCACTCTCACACTCTCAAACTCAACCTCTTACCCTCACACTCTCACTCTCACACTCTCACCCTCAACCTCTCAACCTGAAAGTCTGACCCTCACACTCTGGCCCACACACTCTCACCCTCACAATCTCACCCTCACACTGTCACCCTCACACTCACAGCCGCAGACTGTCTCCCTCACACTCACACCCTCACACTCTCAACCTCACACTCTCAGCCTCACTCTCTCAACCTCAAACTCTCACCCTCACACTCTCACCCTCACACTCTCACCCTCAAACTCTCACCCTCGAACTCTCACCCTGAAAGTCTGACCCTCACACTCTGACCCACACAGTCTCACCCTCACAATCTCACCCTCATACTGTCACCTTCACACTCTCAGCCTCACACTGTCTCCGTCACATTCTCACAATCACACTCTCACCCTCACAGTCTCACCCTCACACTCTCAACCTCAAACTCTCACCCTCACACTCTCACCCTCAGACTTGCAACTTCACAGTCTCAACCTCTCAATGTCACCCTCAGTCTGTCACCCTCACTCTCTGTCCCTCAAAATCGCACTTCACACATTCACCTTCACACTCTCACCCTTAAACTCTCACCCTCACACTCTCACCCTCACACTCTGACCCTCACAATCTAACCCTCACACTCTCACCCTCACACTCTCACCCACAACACTCACCCTCACACTCTCACCATCACACTTTCACCCTCACACTGTCACACTCACGCTCCTACCTTCACACCCTCACCCTCACACTCTCACCCTCGTTCTCTGACCATTGCACTCTGACCCTCACACTCTCACCCTCAAAATCTCAGCCTCACACTCGGACCCTCACACTCTCACGCTCAAACTCTCATCCTCAAACTCTCACTTTGACAGTCTGACCCTCACACTCTGACCCTCACAATCTCACCCTCACATTCTCACATTTACACTCTCACCCTCACACTCTCACCTTCACACTCTGACCCTCACACTCTCACCCTCACATTCTCACCCTAACAATCTCACACTCACATTCTCAACCTCACATTCTTACCCTCACACTCTCAACCTCACAATCTCACCCTCACACTCTCACCATCAACCTGTCACCCACACACTCTCACACTCACAGTCTGACCCTCACACACACACCCTCACACTCCCCACCTCACAATCTCACACTCACACTCTCACCTTCACACACTGACCCTCACACTCTCAAACTCACAATCTCACCCACAACACTCACCCTCCAACTCTCACCCTCGCACTATCACCCTCACACTGTCACACTCACCCTCACACTCTCACCCTCGTTCTCTTACCATCGCACTCTGACCCTCGCACTCACCCTCAAAATCTCAGTCTCACACTCGGACCCTCACAATCTCACCCTCAAACTCTCACCCTCAAACTCTCACTCTGACAGTCTGACCCTCACACTCTGACCCTCACAATCTAACCCTTACAATCTCACTCTCACACTCTCACCCTCACACTTAGACACTCACACTGTCACCCTCACACTCTCACCTTCAAATTCTCACCCTAAAAATGTCAGCCGCACACTCTCGCCCTCAGACTCTCACCCTCGCATTCCCACCCTAACAATCTCACCCTCACTCTCTCACCCACACACTCTCACACTCACACTCTCACCCTAACAATCTCACCCTCACACTCTCACCCTTACACTCTCACCCTCACTCTCTCACCCTCACACTCTCACCCTCATACTTTCACCCTCAAACTCTCACACTGAAAGTCTGACCCTCACACTCTGACCCTCACACTCTCACCCTCAAACTGTCACCCTCACACTCTCACCCTCACCCTGTCTCGCTCACACTCTCACCCTCACACTCTCACCCTCACACTCACAGCCGCACACTGTCTCCCTCACACTCACACGCTAACACTCTCAACCTCACACTCTAAGCCTCACACTCTCACCCTCAAACTCTCACCCCCACACTCTCACCCTCACATACTCACCCTTAAACTCGCACCTTCACACTCTCAGCCTCACACTCTCACCCTCACACTCCCAACCTCACACTGTCACACTCACACTCTCATGCTCAAACTCTGACAATCGTACCGCCCCCCACTCTCACCCTCAAACTCTTACCCTGACAGTCTGACCCTCACACTCTGACCCCCACAATCTCATCCTCACACTCTCTCTCAAACTCTCACCCACACACTCTCACCCTCACACTCTCACCCTTCAACTCACAACCTAACACTCTGACCCTTACACTCTCAACCTCAAACTATCACCCTCAAACTCTCACCCTGAAAGTCTGACCAGCACACTCTGACCCTCACACTCTCACCCTCACACTCTCACTCTCAAACTCTCACCCACACACTCTCACCATCACACTCTCACCCTCACACTCACACACTTACACCCTGACCCTCACACTCTCAACCTCACATTCTCACATTTACACTCTCACCCTCACACTCTCACTTTCACACTCTGACAATCACACTGTCACCCTCACATTCTCACCCTAACAATCTCACCCTCACACTCTCAACTCACATTCTCACCCTCACACTCTCAACCTCACAATCTCACCCTTACACTCTCACCCTCAAACTATCACCCAAACACTCTCACCTTCAAACTCTGACCCTCAAACACACACCATCACAAACACACCCTCACACTCTCACCCTCACACTCTCACCTTGACATTTTCACCCTCACACTCTCACCCTCACACTCTCACCCACAAACTCTCACCCTCACACTCACACCCTCACACTCTCAACCACACACTCTCAGCCTCAATTTCTCACCCTCAAACTCTCACCCTCACACTCTCACCCTCACACTCTCACCCTCAGTCTCACTCTCACACTCTCAAACTCAACCTCTCACCCTCACACTCTCACTCTCACACTCTCACCCTCAACCTCTCAACCTGAAAGTCTGACCCTCACACTCTGGCCCACACACTCTCACCCTCACAATCTCACCCTCACACTGTCACCCTCACACTCACAGCCGCAGACTGTCTCCCTCACACTCACACCCTCACACTCTCAACCTCACACTCTCAGCCTCACTCTCTCAACCTCAAACTCTCACCCTCACACTCTCACCCTCACACTCTCACCCTCAAACTCTCACCCTAAAAGTCTGACCCTCACACTCTGACCCACACAGTCTCACCCTCACAATCTCACCTTCACACTGTCACCTTCACACTCTCACACTCACACTGTCTCCCTCACACTGTCTCACCATCACACTCTCAACTTCACAGTCTCACCCTCACACTCTCAACCTCAACCTCTCACCCTCACACTCTCACCCTCAGACTTGCAACCTCACAGTCTCAACCTCTCAATGTCACCTTCAGTCTCTCACCCTCACTCTCTGTCCCTCAAAATCACACTTCACACAATCACCCTCACACTCACCCTCAAACTCTCACCCTCACACTCTCACCCTCACACTCTGACCCTAACAATCTGACCCTCACACTCTCACCCTCACACTCTCAACCACAACACTCACCCTCAAACTCTCACCCTCGCACTCTCACCCTCACACTGTCACACTCACGCTCCTACCCTCACACCCTCACCCTCACACTCTCACCCTCGTTCTCTGACCATCGCACTCTGACCCTTGCACTCTCACCCTCAAAATCTCAGCCTTACACTCGGACCCTCACACTCTCACTCTCAAACTCTCACCCTCAGACTCTCACTCTGACAGTCTGACCCTCACACTCTGACCCTCACAATCTCACCCTTACAATCTCACTCTCACACTCTCACCCTCACACTCACACACTCACACTGTCACCCTCACACTCTCACCCTCAAATTCTCACCCTAAAAATGTCAGCCTCACACTCTCACCCTCACACTCTCACACTCACACTCTCACCCTCACACTCCCACCATAACAATCTCACCCTCACTCTCTCACCCTCACACTCTCACCCTAACAATCTCACCCTCAAACTCTCACCCTGACAGTCTGACCATTACCCTCCCACCCTCACACTCTCACCCTCTCACCCTCACAATGCCACCCTCCAATTCGCAACAACACATGCTGATGCTTACACTCTCACCCTCAAACTCTCACCCTCAAAATCTCATACTGAAAGTCTGACCCTCACACTCTGACCCTCACACTCTCACCCTCACACTCTCACTCTCAAACTCTCACCCTCAACCTCTCACCCTGAAAGTCTGACCCTCACACTCTGGCCCACACACTCTCACCCTCACAATCTCACCCTCACACTGTCAGCCTCACAGTCACAGCTGCACACTGTCTCCCTCACACTCGCACCCCCACACTCTCAACCTCACACTCTCAGCCTCACTTTCTCACCCTCAAACACTCACCCTCACACTCTCACCCTCACACTCTCACCCTCACAGTCTCACTCTCACACTCTCAAACTCAACCTCTCACCTTCACACTCTCACTCTCAAACTCTCACCCTCAACCTCTCACCCTGAATGTCTGACCCTCACACTCTGGCCCACACACTCTCACTCTCACAATCTCACCCTCACACTGTCATCCTCACACTCACAGCCGCACACTGTCTCCCTCAAACTCACACCCTCACACTCTCAACCTCACAATATCAGCCTCACTCTCTCAACCTCACAATATCAGCCTCATACTCTCACCCTCACACTCTCACCCTCACAGTCTCACTTTCACACTCTCAACCTCAACCTCTCACCCTCACACTCTCACCCTCAGACTTGCAACCTCACAGTCTCAACCTGTCAATATCATCCTCAGACTCTCACCCTCACTCGCTGTGCCTCAAAATTGGACTTCATACACTCACTCTAACACTCTATCCCTCACACTCTCACCCTCACAATCTGTCCCTCAACTCTCACCCTCACACTCTCACCCTCCATCTCACACCCTGACAGTCTGACCGTCACCCTCTGACCCTCAAAATCTCACCCTCACAATCTCACCCTCCAACTCACACCCTCACATGCTGACCTTCACGCTCTCACCCTCAAATTGTCACCCTCAAACTCTCACCCTGAATTTCTGAACCTCACTCTCTGACCCTCACACTCTCACCCTTACACTTTCATTCTCACACTCTCACCCTCACATTCTCACCCTCAAACTCTCACCCTCAAACTCTCACCCTGAAAGTCTGATCCTCACACTCTGACCCACACACCTTCACTCTCACAATCTCACACTCACACTCTCACCCTCACACTCTCAGCCTCACACTCTCACCCTAAAACTCTCACCCCCACACTCTCACCCTCACACTCTCACACTCAGACTCTCAACCTCACACTCTCACCCTCACACTCTCACCCTCACACTCTCAACCTCAAACTCACACCCTCACACTCTCACACTCAGACACTCAACCTCACACTGTCACCCTAAAACTCTCACCCTCACACTCTGAACCTCACAATCTCACCCTCACACTCTCACCCTCACACTCTGACTATCGAACTCTCACCCTCACACTCTGACAATCGCACTCTCACCCTCAAATCCTCACCCACAAAATCTCACCCTCACACTCTCACCCTCACACTTTCATCTCACACTCTCACCCTCACACTCTCATCCTCAAACTCTCATCCGCAAACTCTCACCCTGAAAGTCTGATCCTCATGCTCCTACCCACACACTCTCTCCCTCACAAACTCACCCTCACACTGTCACCCTCACACTCTCACCCACAAACTGTCTACCTCACACTCTCACCCTCACACACTCACCCTCACACTCACAGCCGCACACTGTCTTGCACACACTCTCACCCTCACACCCTAACCTTCACACTCTCAGCCTCACACTCTCACACTCAAATCCTCACCCTCACACTCTCACCCTGACACTCTCGCCATCACACTCTCAACCTCAAACTCTCACCCTCACACTCTCACCCTCAGACTCTCAACCTCACACTCTCAACCTCTCAATGTCACCCTCAGACTCTCACCCTCAACTTCTGTCCCTCAAAATCGCATGTCACACACTCAGCCTCACACTCTCACTCTCAAACTCTCACCCTCACACTCTCACCCTCAGACTCTCAACCTCACACTTTCAACCTCTCAATGTCACCCTCAGACTCTCACCCGCAACTTCTGTCCCTCAAAATCGCATGTCACACACTCAGCCTCACACTTTCATTCTCACACTCTCACCCTCACACTCTCATCCTCAAACTCTCACCCGCAAACTCTCACCCTGAAGGTCTGATCCTCATACACCTACCCACACACTCTGTCCCTCACAAACTCACCCTCACACTATCACCCTCACACTCTCACCCACACACTGTCTACCTCACACTCTCATCTTCACACATTCACCCTCACACTGACAGCCGCATATTGTCTCACACACATTCTCACCCTCAAACTCTCACCTTCACACTCTCAGCCTCACACTCTCAAACTCAAACTCTCAACCTCACACTCTCAACCTCTCAATGTCACCCTCAGACTCTCACCCTCACTCTCTGTCCCTCAAAATCGCATGTGACACACTCAGCCTCACACTCACCCTCAAACTCTCACCCTCACACTCTGACCCTCACAATCTGACCCTCACACTGTCACACTCACACGCTCCCCCTCAACACTCACCCTCAAACTCTCACCCTCAAAATCTCACCCTCACACTCAGACCCTCACACTCTCACCCTCAAACTCTCACCCTCAAACTCTTACTCTGACACTATGACCGTCACACTCTGACGCTCACAATCTAACCCTTACAATCTCACTCTCATACTCTCACCTCACGCCCTCACACTGTCACCCTCACATTCTCACCCTCAGACCTTCACCCTCACTCTCACACCCTCACACTGTCACCCTCACACTCTCACCCTCACATTCTCACCCTCACACTCTCAAACTCACACTCTCACCATCACACTCTCACCATCACATTCTCAACCTGACAATCTCACCCTCAAATTCTCACCCTCAAATCTGACCCTCACAATCTGACCCTCACACTCTCAACCTCACACACTCACCGTCAACACTCACCCTCAAACTCTCACCCTCACACTCTCACCCTCACATTGTCACCCTCACGCTCCCACCCTCACACTCTCACCCTCACACTCACCTTCGATCTCTCACCCTCGCACTCTGACCCTCACACTCTCACCCTCAAACTCTCACACTCAAAATCGCAGCCTCACACTCGGACCCTCACACTCAAACCCTCAGACTCTCACCCTAAAACTCTCACTCTGACAGTCTGACCCTCACACTCTGACCATCACAATCTCACCCTTACAATCTCACTCTCACACTCTCACCCTCAAATTCTCACCCTAACAATGTCACCCTCACACTCTCACCCTCACACTCTCACCCTCACACTCTCACCCTCAAACTCTCACCCTCACACTCTCACCCTCAGAAACTCACCCTTAAACTCTCACCCTCACACTCTCACCCTCACACTCTCACCCTCACACTCCCAACCTTACACTGTCACCCTCACACTCTCACCCTTACACTCTCACCCTGACAGTCTTACCTTCACACTCTGACTCTCACAATCTGACCCACACACTCTCACTCTCAAACTCTCACCCACACACTCTCACCCTCACACTCGCACCCTCAAAAATTCAGCCTCAAAGTCTCACCCTGAAACTCTGACCCTCACACTCTGACCCTCACAATCTCACCCTTGCACTATCACCCTCACACTCTCACCCTCACACCCACACCCACACACTGTCACCCTTACACTCAGAGCCTCACACTGTCACCCTCACACTCTCACCCTAACACTTTCACCCTCACACTCTGACTATCGCACTCTTAACCTCACACTGTCACCCTTACACACTCACCCTCAAACTTTCTCCATCACACTCTCACCCTCACACTCTCACCCTCACACCCCCACCCTCACAATCTCACCCTCACACTCTCACCCTCACACTCTGACTATTGCACTCTCACACTCACACTCGCACCCTCAAACTCTCACCCTGACAGTCTGACCGTCACCCTCCCACCCTCAAACTCTCACCCTCAAACTCTCACCCTCACAATCTGACAATCGCACTCTCACCCTCACACTCTCACCCTCAAACTCTCACCCTGACAGTCTGACTGTCACCCTCCCACCCTCAAACTCTCACCCTCACACTCTCACCCTCCATCCCACACCCTGACAGTCTGACCGTCACCCTCTGACCCTCAAAATCTCACCCTCACAATCTCACCCTCCAACTCACACCCTCACATGCTGACCTTCACACTCTCACCCTCAAACTCTCACCCTCACACTCTCACCCTGACACTCTCACCCTCACACTCTCAACCTCAAGCTCTCACCCTCACACTCTCACTCTCAGACTCTCAACCTCACACTCTCAACCTCTCAATGTCACCCTCAGACTCTCACCCTCACTCTCTGTCCCTCAAAATCGCATGTCACACACTCAGCCTCACACTCTCACGCTCAAACTCTCACCCTCACACTCTGACCCTCACAAACTGACCCTCACACTCTCACACTCACACTCTCCTCCTCAACACTCACCCTCAAACTCTCACCCTCAAAATCTCACCCTCACACTCGGACCCTCACACTCTCGCCCTCAAACTCTCACCCTCAAACTCTTACTCTGACACTATGACCGTCACACTCTGACGCTCACAATCTAACCCTTACAATCTCACTCTCATACTCTCACCTCACACCCTCACACTGTCACCCTCACATTCTCACCCTCAGACCTTCACCCTCACTCTCACACCCTCACACTGTCACCCTCACACTCTCACCCTCATATTCTCACCCTCACACTCTCAAATTCACATTCTCACCATCACACTCTCACCATCACATTCTCAACCTGACAATCTCACCCTCAAATTCTCACCCTCAAACTCTGACCATCACAATCTGACACTCACACTCTCAACCTCACACTCTCACACTCACATACTCACCCTCAAACTCTCATCCTCACTCTCTCACCCTCAAACTCCTACCCACACACTCTGATTCTCACACTCTCACCATCACACTCTCATCCTCACACTCTCATCCTCACATTCTCACACTAACAATCTCACCCTCACACTCTCACCCTCACACTCTCACACTCACACTCTCACCCTAACAATCTCAACCTCACACTCTCACCCTTACACTCTCACTCTCACTCTCTCACCCTCACACTCTAACCCTAGCAATCTCACCCTCAAACTCACACCCTCAAACTCTCACCCTCAAACTCTCATCCTGAAAGTTTGACCCTCACACTCTGACCCACACACTCTCACCCTCATATTTTCACCCTAACAATCTCACTCTCACACTCTTACCCTCACACTCTCACCCTCACACTCTCACACTCACACTCTCACTCTCACACTCTCACCCTCACACTCTCACCCTCACAGTCTCACTCTCACACTCTCAAACTCAACCTCTCACCCTCACACTCTCACTCTCAAACTCTCACCCTCAACCTCTCACCCTGAAAGTCTGACCCTCACACTCTGGCCCACACAATCTCACCCTCACAATCTCACCCTCCAACTCGCAACCTCACATGCTGACCCTCAAACTCTCACCCCCAAACTCTCACACTCAAACTCTCACACCGAAAGTCTGACCCTCACACTCTCACCCTCAGACTCTCACCCTCAAACTCTCACCCTCAAACTCTCACCCTGAAAGTCTGACCCTCACTCTCTGACCTTCACAGTCTCACCCTCACAATCTCACCCTCACATTGTCACCTTCACACTCTCAACCTCGCACTGTCTCCCTCACACTCTCACCATCACACTCTCACCCTCACAGTCTCACCCTCACACTCTCAACCTCAACATCTCACCCTCACACTCTCACCCTCCGACTTGCAACCTAACAGTCTCAACCTCGCAATGTCACCCTCAGTCTCTCACCCTCACTCTCTGTCCCTCAAAATCGCACTTCACACACTCACCCTCACACTCTGACCCTCACAATCTGACCCTCACACTCTCACCCTCACACTCTCACCCACATCACTCACCCTCAAACTCTCAGCCTCGCACTCTCAACCTCACACTGTCACACTCATGCTCCTACCCTCACACCCTCACCCTCATACTCTCACCCTCGTTCTCTTACCATCGCACTCTGACCCTTGCACTCTCACCCTCAAAATCTCAGCCTCACAATCGAACCCTCACAATCTCACCCTCAAACTCTCACCCTCAAACACTCACACTGACAGTCTGACCCTCACACTCTGACCCTCACAATCTCACCCTTACAATCTCACTCTCACACTCTCACCCTCACACTCACACACTCACAATGTCACCCTCAAACTCTCACCCTCTAATTCTCACCCTAAAAATGTCAGGCTCACAGTCTCACCCTCACACTCTCACCCTTGCAGTCTCATCCTCACATTCCCACCATAACAATCTCACCCTCACTCTCTCACCCACACACCCTCACACTCACACTCTCACCCTAACAATCTCACCCTGACACTCTCACTCTAACAATCTCACCCTCAAACTCTCACCCTGACAGTCTGACCATCACGCTCCCACCCTCACACTCTCACCCTCTCACCCTCACATTCTCACTCTCCAACTCGCACCAACACATGCTGATGCTCACACTCTCACCCTCAAACTCTCACCCTCAAACTCTCACACTGAAAGTCTGACCCTCACACTCTGACCCTCACACTCTCAGCCTCACACTCTCACTCTCAAATTTTCACCCTCAACCTCTCACCCTGAAAGTCTGACCCTCACACTCTGGCCCACACACTCTCACCCTCACAATCTCACCCTCACACTGTCACCCTCACACTCACAGCCGCACACTGTCTCCCTCACACTCACACCCTCACACTCTCAACCTCACACTCTCAGCCTCACTCTCTCACCCTCGCATTCTCACCCTCACACTCTCATCCTCACACTCTCAACCCCAAATTCCCACCCTTACACTCTGATCCTCACACTCTCACCATTACTCTCTGACCCTTGCAATCTCACCCCCACACTCTCACCCTCACACTCTCACCCTCACAATCTCACAATCACACGCTGAACCTCACTCTCTCACCCTCACATTCACGCCCTCACATTGTCTCCCTCACACTCCCAACCTCACACTCTCACCCTCACACTCAGAGCTTCACACTGTCTCCCTCACACTCTCACCATCACCCTCTCACACTCACATTCTCAGCCTCACACACTCACACTCAAACTCTCACACTCACACTCCCACCCTCATACTCTCAACCTCACACCCTCACCCTCAAACTCTCACCCTCACATTCTCACCCTCAGACCCTCACCCTTAAACTCTCACCCTCACACTCTCACCCTCACACTCTCACCCTCACACTCCCAACCTGAAACTCTCACCCTCACACTCTCACCCTCACACTCTGACAATCGCACTCTCACCCTCACATTCTCACCATCCAACTCGCAACCTGAAACTCTCACCCTTACAATCTCAACCTCATACTCTCACCCTGAAAGTCAGACCCACACACTCTGACCCTCACACTCTCATCCTCACACTCTCACTCTCACTCTCAAACTCTCAACCACACACTCTCACCCTCACACGCTCACCCTCACATTCTCACATTTACCCTCTCACCCTCACACTCTCACCCTCACACTCTCAACCTCAAACTCACACCCTCACACTCTCACACTCAGACACTCAACCTCACACTGTCACCCTAAAACTCTCACCCTCACACTCTGAACCTCACAATCTCACCCTCACACTCTCACCCTCACACTCTGACTATCGAACTCTCACCCTCACACTCTGACAATCGCACTCTCACCCTCAAATCCTCACCCACAAAATCTCACCCTCACACTCTCACCCTCACACTTTCATCTCACACTCTCACCCTCACACTCTCATCCTCAAACTCTCATCCGCAAACTCTCACCCTGAAAGTCTGATCCTCATGCTCCTACCCACACACTCTCTCCCTCACAAACTCACCCTCACACTGTCACCCTCACACTCTCACCCACAAACTGTCTACCTCACACTCTCACCCTCACACACTCACCCTCACACTCACAGCCGCACACTGTCTTGCACACACTCTCACCCTCACACCCTAACCTTCACACTCTCAGCCTCACACTCTCACACTCAAATCCTCACCCTCACACTCTCACCCTGACACTCTCGCCATCACACTCTCAACCTCAAACTCTCACCCTCACACTCTCACCCTCAGACTCTCAACCTCACACTCTCAACCTCTCAATGTCACCCTCAGACTCTCACCCTCAACTTCTGTCCCTCAAAATCGCATGTCACACACTCAGCCTCACACTCTCACTCTCAAACTCTCACCCTCACACTCTCACCCTCAGACTCTCAACCTCACACTTTCAACCTCTCAATGTCACCCTCAGACTCTCACCCGCAACTTCTGTCCCTCAAAATCGCATGTCACACACTCAGCCTCACACTTTCATTCTCACACTCTCACCCTCACACTCTCATCCTCAAACTCTCACCCGCAAACTCTCACCCTGAAGGTCTGATCTTCATACACCTACCCACACACTCTGTCCCTCACAAACTCACCCTCACACTATCACCCTCACACTCTCACCCACACACTGTCTACCTCACACTCTCATCTTCACACATTCACCCTCACACTGACAGCCGCATATTGTCTCACACACATTCTCACCCTCAAACTCTCACCTTCACACTCTCAGCCTCACACTCTCAAACTCAAACTCTCAACCTCACACTCTCAACCTCTCAATGTCACCCTCAGACTCTCACCCTCACTCTCTGTCCCTCAAAATCGCATGTGACACACTCAGCCTCACACTCACCCTCAAACTCTCACCCTCACACTCTGACCCTCACAATCTGACCCTCACACTGTCACACTCACACGCTCCCCCTCAACACTCACCCTCAAACTCTCACCCTCAAAATCTCACCCTCACACTCAGACCCTCACACTCTCACCCTCAAACTCTCACCCTCAAACTCTTACTCTGACACTATGACCGTCACACTCTGACGCTCACAATCTAACCCTTACAATCTCACTCTCATACTCTCACCTCACGCCCTCACACTGTCACCCTCACATTCTCACCCTCAGACCTTCACCCTCACTCTCACACCCTCACACTGTCACCCTCACACTCTCACCCTCACATTCTCACCCTCACACTCTCAAACTCACACTCTCACCATCACACTCTCACCATCACATTCTCAACCTGACAATCTCACCCTCAAATTCTCACCCTCAAATCTGACCCTCACAATCTGACCCTCACACTCTCAACCTCACACACTCACCGTCAACACTCACCCTCAAACTCTCACCCTCACACTCTCACCCTCACATTGTCACCCTCACGCTCCCACCCTCACACTCTCACCCTCACACTCACCTTCGATCTCTCACCCTCGCACTCTGACCCTCACACTCTCACCCTCAAACTCTCACACTCAAAATCGCAGCCTCACACTCGGACCCTCACACTCAAACCCTCAGACTCTCACCCTAAAACTCTCACTCTGACAGTCTGACCCTCACACTCTGACCATCACAATCTCACCCTTACAATCTCACTCTCACACTCTCACCCTCAAATTCTCACCCTAACAATGTCACCCTCACACTCTCACCCTCACACTCTCACCCTCACACTCTCACCCTCAAACTCTCACCCTCACACTCTCACCCTCAGAAACTCACCCTTAAACTCTCACCCTCACACTCTCACCCTCACACTCTCACCCTCACACTCCCAACCTTACACTGTCACCCTCACACTCTCACCCTTACACTCTCACCCTGACAGTCTTACCTTCACACTCTGACTCTCACAATCTGACCCACACACTCTCACTCTCAAACTCTCACCCACACACTCTCACCCTCACACTCGCACCCTCAAAAATTCAGCCTCAAAGTCTCACCCTGAAACTCTGACCCTCACACTCTGACCCTCACAATCTCACCCTTGCACTATCACCCTCACACTCTCACCCTCACACCCACACCCACACACTGTCACCCTTACACTCAGAGCCTCACACTGTCACCCTCACACTCTCACCCTAACACTTTCACCCTCACACTCTGACTATCGCACTCTTAACCTCACACTGTCACCCTTACACACTCACCCTCAAACTTTCTCCATCACACTCTCACCCTCACACTCTCACCCTCACACCCCCACCCTCACAATCTCACCCTCACACTCTCACCCTCACACTCTGACTATTGCACTCTCACACTCACACTCGCACCCTCAAACTCTCACCCTGACAGTCTGACCGTCACCCTCCCACCCTCAAACTCTCACCCTCAAACTCTCACCCTCACAATCTGACAATCGCACTCTCACCCTCACACTCTCACCCTCAAACTCTCACCCTGACAGTCTGACTGTCACCCTCCCACCCTCAAACTCTCACCCTCACACTCTCACCCTCCATCCCACACCCTGACAGTCTGACCGTCACCCTCTGACCCTCAAAATCTCACCCTCACAATCTCACCCTCCAACTCACACCCTCACATGCTGACCTTCACACTCTCACCCTCAAACTCTCACCCTCACACTCTCACCCTGACACTCTCACCCTCACACTCTCAACCTCAAGCTCTCACCCTCACACTCTCACTCTCAGACTCTCAACCTCACACTCTCAACCTCTCAATGTCACCCTCAGACTCTCACCCTCACTCTCTGTCCCTCAAAATCGCATGTCACACACTCAGCCTCACACTCTCACGCTCAAACTCTCACCCTCACACTCTGACCCTCACAAACTGACCCTCACACTCTCACACTCACACTCTCCTCCTCAACACTCACCCTCAAACTCTCACCCTCAAAATCTCACCCTCACACTCGGACCCTCACACTCTCGCCCTCAAACTCTCACCCTCAAACTCTTACTCTGACACTATGACCGTCACACTCTGACGCTCACAATCTAACCCTTACAATCTCACTCTCATACTCTCACCTCACACCCTCACACTGTCACCCTCACATTCTCACCCTCAGACCTTCACCCTCACTCTCACACCCTCACACTGTCACCCTCACACTCTCACCCTCATATTCTCACCCTCACACTCTCAAATTCACATTCTCACCATCACACTCTCACCATCACATTCTCAACCTGACAATCTCACCCTCAAATTCTCACCCTCAAACTCTGACCATCACAATCTGACACTCACACTCTCAACCTCACACTCTCACACTCACATACTCACCCTCAAACTCTCATCCTCACTCTCTCACCCTCAAACTCCTACCCACACACTCTGATTCTCACACTCTCACCATCACACTCTCATCCTCACACTCTCATCCTCACATTCTCACACTAACAATCTCACCCTCACACTCTCACCCTCACACTCTCACACTCACACTCTCACCCTAACAATCTCAACCTCACACTCTCACCCTTACACTCTCACTCTCACTCTCTCACCCTCACACTCTAACCCTAGCAATCTCACCCTCAAACTCACACCCTCAAACTCTCACCCTCAAACTCTCATCCTGAAAGTTTGACCCTCACACTCTGACCCACACACTCTCACCCTCATATTTTCACCCTAACAATCTCACTCTCACACTCTTACCCTCACACTCTCACCCTCACACTCTCACACTCACACTCTCACTCTCACACTCTCACCCTCACACTCTCACCCTCACAGTCTCACTCTCACACTCTCAAACTCAACCTCTCACCCTCACACTCTCACTCTCAAACTCTCACCCTCAACCTCTCACCCTGAAAGTCTGACCCTCACACTCTGGCCCACACAATCTCACCCTCACAATCTCACCCTCCATCTCGCAACCTCACATGCTGACCCTCAAACTCTCACCCCCAAACTCTCACTCTCAAACTCTCACACCGAAAGTCTGACCCTCACACTCTCACCCTCAGACTCTCACCCTCAAACTCTCACCCTCAAACTCTCACCCTGAAAGTCTGACCCTCACTCTCTGACCTTCACAGTCTCACCCTCACAATCTCACCCTCACATTGTCACCTTCACACTCTCAACCTCGCACTGTCTCCCTCACACTCTCACCATCACACTCTCACCCTCACAGTCTCACCCTCACACTCTCAACCTCAACATCTCACCCTCACACTCTCACCCTCCGACTTGCAACCTAACAGTCTCAACCTCGCAATGTCACCCTCAGTCTCTCACCCTCACTCTCTGTCCCTCAAAATCGCACTTCACACACTCACCCTCACACTCTGACCCTCACAATCTGACCCTCACACTCTCACCC